>NC_133117.1:24238032-24538032 GCF_022965805.1 Primulina eburnea
AAGTTGACAGAAATTTGCCTGCTCTTTGGTATGATTTCTCCTCAAGGATATGCATGGTATTCATAGATCAAAATTAGATTTAAATAATCCCTTTTTATTGGCCTTTATACGCATGAGATTTAAATTAGGACTCGATTGATAAAATAAATTGAATAATCCACAGTATTTCAGAATTTCTTTATTACTTTTGATCGATAGTAAATATTTTTTTTCTCGGAATATAGAAACTGTATGTTAATAATGATTGTATATTATTAGAAGTTTAAAACTAAGAATATTCCACACAAAATCTGATTTTATAAACATAAATTATCTAATAAAAATGACGATTGGATTTAGAAGAATGGATATTGTGACCTACGTTGAAAGGTTATTAATTGTCTGACCTTGGTTGGTGGAGACCGCTAAGGGCACCCGCATTGGTGGGTGTTATAACACCCACCACCTCATCAAAAATCGTGGGGTTCACATGCCACATACACATTACATTAACACATCTATTCTCTCACATTCATTTTAACATTCACACTCATTATTTGTGGGTCCCGCTGTCCAGTCATTCATCTTACTATTATTTTACATTAAATAAATATAATTTCAATTTTTTTACACATTTTAAATGATTATTATTTAAAATAAATAATATTGTTATTATTTAAAATAAATAATATTATTTATTTTAAATGTATTTATTACGTAAAATAATTTTATCTTATATTACGAACGACATCTATTTAAAATTAATCAAATAATTGAAAAGTACAATAATCGAATATTACAATAATTGAAAAGTACAATACTCCAAAATTACAATAATTGAAAAGTACAATAATCGAAAATTACAATAAATAAAATTACAAATTCCATCTCGCCCTAATCTTTTAATATAGATGTTCGTGGAGGCTAAGTTGCGCTTCTTTCATTTGTGAAGTGTCTTTCGAAAGGATTGCGTATTCCTTTAGTTGAACTTTGGCTAAGGCAGCTTTCGCTTTCATCTCATCAACTTCGAGTTGTTTTTGTTTCATTTCAACTTCAACCTTTTTTACGCTTGTATACTCAGTAAATTTTGCAAACATTTTGTCCAAATTAATCGTCATACCTTCAATGTCAGATTTCATTTTCCCTTTTCCCTTTCTCTTTGCTGCCTTATGACCCATTGGACGAGTTTCTTCTTCATTTAAGTCTACATGTAGACTTGCATCTTGGTTAGATGAGGTGTTGCTTGCCCCTGACTCTGAGGTCCTCGCCTTCTTTGTGCTAACAAGGTGATCGACGGACTGTGGAGTAAACATTGGCCGGTCTTTTACGATTCTCCACACATGCTCGAGATTAAATGCAACGCCGTTATTTTCCTCACGATATTTTTCATACGCAAGCCGCAATATATCCTCGTCACTGTGGCCGCTACGATACGCACTATATACACTATTGTAATTTGCATTGAAGCGATATACCTTTTTTTGTATGGTATTGTGCCAGTGCAATCGTATGACACTTGCAATTCTGCTGGGTGTACCTGGAGTACGATTTTCATTGTAGTAGCTTGCAACACGTCCCCAAAAAGCATCCGCCTTCTGATCGTTTCCGACAATTGGTGTAATGCCCGGAAATTTAATCTCAGTAATCTGTAATACTTGATTTATAATTGATAGGATTACAAAAGGATTAATCGGGACATTGAGAAAAGAATTAGAAATGAAATGGTGAAGGTGAGGCCGAGGGGACACCGCACCTGCGGCCTAGGAAGCACCGCACCCGCGGTTGTGCTTCGGGAAATATTGTGCATCGAGATCGTAGGGTGACTGCACTCGCGGTGCTAACACGACCGCACCCGCGGTGCAGGACCGCACCCACGGTGCAGCAACGACCGCACCCGCGGTGTTGCGTGTCTTGCGGAAAATGAGCCACTTGCTGTGATGCATGCGCGAGTTGTCTATATACATATATATATATATATATATATATATATATATATATATATATATATATATATATATATAGCATTGTTCTTCGAAAATCAGAACATAAATCGAGAAAAGGTCTGAAGAAGAAAGGAGAAAATCCTTACGTCTTTTCTGAGAAATCCGTCCGTCTGATTTTGAATCCGACTTCGGTATTGAGTTCCTGGCTACAACTGGACGTAAGTTTTACTACGTTTTGACATGTTTTAGAATTATGATATTGTCAGAACTGAATGGAACTCATATATGTTGTTCTTGACATATGAGACATTATAGAATCGAAGTCAGACTAAGAAACAGACTGATTATGGAATTGTTATGAATTTTAGGGTATATTGATTTATACCAGACAGATCTGAATTGTGATTGGATTACAGATTGTATCAGATATGGGTTATGGATTGTAACTATTATCTGTTGAATCGGTATTGACGGGGATATTGAAATTGTACCGTTATACCGTTGATTTGAATTAAATCCAGATTCATCAGATTGTTATTGAGTTGAACGGTATATTGACATGAGATTATTGATATTGTCATTGCCAGACAGGCTGTGAGTTCAGGACATCGACTGAGCCAGAAACCGACGAAAGAAAGGTATAAGTCAATGTGGTATTGGGAGATGGACTTGAGTCGATTTGGACTTGGGTTTCCCTAAATCACATACTTTACTTTATTGCATTGATATTTGCATTGAATTGATGATATACTTGTTCTCTTGATTTTAGATGACAGGTAGTAGACGATTTATCTTGTGACAGAAGTGCCGGATAGTGGTGGTATCGCCACGGCACATTGCACGATGTCTCAAGATAGGATATTAAAGATAGAACTGCATTCCATGACGGATAGGTCAGGACACCGGATGTTTGGTTATATCGAGTAATAGGAAATGGGAATTCGTCTATTACGGAATTCGATATAGGAATACCAGGATATTGGTTATATCGAGTAATAGGAATACGATTCCTTCTATTACGGAATTCGATATAGGAATACCACATCTGGAAACCGTGATCCCTAGACTAGGATTGAGTCTAGTCTGAATTATGAGTAATGTCGACAGTTTGATTTGATATTGTTTATGTTTCAGATTTTGATACATATTCATGTTACCTGATTACATGCTTTATATTTGTTTATATGATTGCATGTTTCATTGATTTATACTGGAGATTATATTCTCACCGGTATATCCGGCTGTTGTCTTGTCTGTATGTGTACTTGACAACAGGTAGGACAGGTCCAGGGTCGAGGAGATGAAGAGCTAGATCGTGATTAGAGTGGTGGCACCGGACTTGGACTAGATGTAGGGTTGAACACTTGACTTTAGTTTTTAAACCCTAGTTTGAATAAATGTTGAAATACAGGATTTGTATTTTTGTATACTGATATGTATATATGTTTGTATGACACTACGTTCCGCACTGTAGTTTAAAAAAAAAATATTTAGACCCTGTTTTAATTGATTAATTAGTCCCAATTATGATTAAGAACTTGATTAGCGTCCGGGTCCCCACAACAGGTGGTATCAGAGCGATAGATCCTTGAGATTGAGATAGGAGCTAGTGAGCGGGGTAGAATGTGTTTTTTTTCTGCTTTTGATTGCTAGCATGATTTACTGCTTTATAATACATGTTTATCTGTTATCTGATTTGATTTTGGAAACATGTATTATTGAGAACGAATCACAGCCGATTCTGGATCAGCAGTAAGATGATCGGAGAAGGACTGAAATAGAACTTTGGGTTGGGATTGCTAATCCTTTTGATTTCAGATATGCCTCCGAGAAGAATACCAGAACAGGGGAGTACATCGAATCCTCCCATGGATGTGACACCTACAGCAATGGAAAGATTGCTGAAAAGATTTCAGTCATTTCATCCACCGACTTTGAAAGGTACGGAGAACTCCGTGGAATGTGAAAGTTGGTTGGACGATATTGAATCGTTGTTTGAATCTTTGGAGTACACTGGGGAAAAGAGGGTGAAACTGATAATACACCAGTTGCATGACGTTGCTAAACACTGGTGGATCACGACTAGAAGGGCATTGGAACAACGAGGTACGGCCATTACCTGGAATGTGTTTAAGTCTGAATTTTATCTGCGGTTCTTCCCAGTATCTTATAGGAAGGACAAGGGAGCCGAGTTTGCAAACTTGAGACAAGGCCAGTTAAACATTGAAGATTATGTGGCTAAGTTCTCTACGCTGTTAAGATTTGCTCCCCACGTAGCTGAACACGATGAGGCCGTCGCGGACCAATTTATAAATGGCCTGAATCCAGAAATATTTACTTTGGTGAATACCGGGAGGCCAAACAATTTCACCGATGCCTTGAACCGAGCCAAGGGAGCTGAAGCAGGTCTGATGAGACAGAGAGAGGCTTCGTTTGTGCTTTCAGTATCGGGATAGCAACAACCACCTCCTCGATTTGAAGGTGGCAGCAGCAGTAGCAGGAAGAGAGATTTCTTGAGGGCTAGAGGGAAGCAATTCAAGAAATCTGGTACTAGTTCGTCCAGTTCGAGTGGCTCTAGACAGATTAGTCAGGGCCAGAGCTATACAGGACCGTACTGTGATACTTGTGGAGGGAGGCATTCCACAGATCAGTGCCGAGGAGTGATTGGCAGCTGTCGTATTTGGGGACAGCAAGGACACTTTGCTCGAGTGTGTCCCCAGAGGAGTGCCCAGGGATCGCAGGCAGCTGAGTCATCGGGATCAGTGGCTCAGGCAGGTAGACGACCATCTGCCGTTCATACTTTTCAGTCAGCACCGCCTACTCAGTCACAGCAGAGGCCAGGAGGGGGCCAGTGTAGTATCCCGATGCCTAATTTGAGTTAATTATTGGATTAATTATATTTCGGAGGGTTCGGATCGTCCGATCAGGGTTCGGATCGTCCGAGCCAGGTGGCTGGACCCGTGGAAGACATGCAGGGTTCGGATCGTCCGATCAGGGTTCGGAAGGTCCGAAGTGTACCGGATCGGATCTTCCGAAGTGGATCGGATCTTCCGATCGTTGACTATAAATAGAGGCGCGAGGCTTCACTTTTTACTCGCCAATTTCCGAGTGTTCCAGAGCGTTTTAGTCGTTTCTGATGGGTTTCTAGTCTTTTCCCGAGGTTCAGGCACTAGCGGGGAGCTACTGGTTTTGTAACGGAACTGTGCTCTAGTTGGGAGCTAGCGGCATCAGTGGGCTGACTACGGACGCAGGCTTGAGTCTAGGGCTGATTGCTAGGATCTACTGGATTGAGGTACGAAAGTACTATCCGAGATATCCTGGTCGAGTATACATCCTTATATGTGTTGCATGATTATTTGCTGCATTGATATATGTCATATGATGCATGCTATTATGTCGCGTTTATTACTGCATGTTACATTTCATCTTGAGCCGTATCTCTTTCGAGATAGCCTTTATTGTTGAGCTGTATCTCTTTCGAGATAAGCTATATCTTGTGGGGCCGCTCAGCCCTGTCTTGTGGACGCATGGACACCGAGAGTACACAGTGGCCGACGGGTCCGGAGGGCTTCGGTGGTCCGGGACATTTTAGGTCCACGTCTGATCTTGTAGTGGATGCAGTGACCCAGAGGAGTACCGCGCGGCACTATCCACTTGGCGCCTCTAGACTGAGCATATTGAGATCTTTTGTGACTCCTGTTTCTTGACTACCCTGGTATCATATCATAGCATGTGCATTTCATATAGGCTTGTATACTCATGCTTTTGTACTGAGCGTTCTTATCGCTCACGTCCTCGGTTTTGTTTATCTTGGACACCCCATTCCCACGGGGCAGACCTCAGGTTGGATGGCTCAGGAGGAGGATGAGGAGGACGTGGAGTAGCCGGTTGAGTTATTTCTTCAGTACTGCTTTGTTTCGATATGGTTGTACCGCATACTTTCATTTTTAGTTTGAGTTGTTCTGGATTTTCGATTGGGTTGTATATCTATCATTTGTTGACCTTTTCCGCCATTATCTCTGATTGTTATTAATTAAGTTAATTGCATGCTTAATTCTTGTTTAGTAGGTGATTCTGGAACGGGTCACTACATTTATGGTATCAGAGCATGCTTATGATTTTGGGATATAGATTCTGTTTTGGGATTTTCGTTGACCATTTTACCATTTTCCCCATTCTATCTTGTAGCGATGGCTGACCACTTTGGTGATGAGAGTAGTCAGGGGAGTGTAGGTCGTTGGGGTGACCAGGACGATCGTAGGCGTCATCGTGAACATCGCCATCGTCGTTATGGCCCTAGGCGTTTTGAGATGCACCGTTTCATTCAGATGGGGCCTAAGCCTTTAGTCAGTGGTGAGACTCCCGATGTTGCTGAGGATTGGTTAGAGCGCATGGAGAGTTGTTTCCGTGCATTCCAGTGCACCGAAGAGCAGCAGATGGAGACCCTTAGTTTTCTTCTCGAGGGCCGTGCGCGCAAGTGGTGGCGATCGACTTCTGCGCCGATAGTCCAGTCTCAGGGTAGGGTGACTTGGGCCGATTTCCGTGCAGCTTTCATGCAGCTATATTTTCCTCCAGCCCTTCGCCAGGCAAAGACGATTGAACTTCTGAATCTTAAGCAGGGTAGTATGTCTGTTGATGCATATCAGCAGAAGATCTTCGAGTTGTTACCCTTTGCTCCTCATATTAGTGGCAGTTCTGAGGCCAAGTATGACCATTTCCTTCAGGGTCTTAACCAGGAGATCTTTGATCGAGTCACTGTTTGCGATAATCCTACTTCTTATGATGGATTAGTGAACCGGTGTCGCCAGGCAGAGATCAGTCTCTAGCGTGGTAGGTCTATTCTTTCTTCTAGACCTCCGAATATTTTGAACCCTCGATCTCAGTCTTTCAAGAAGTCAGGTTCTTCTTCTTCTGGATCTGGATCTCGGTCTAGCGGTGTTTTTCGCTTTGGTAAGAAAAAGGTTTCTTGTGTGCATTGTGGGAAGAACCATCCATCGGAGCAGTGCCGATCAGCCGCGGGAGCTTGTTTTCAGTGCGGAGAGATGGGTCATCTTAAGAAGAATTGTCCTCAGTTGCGAGGTGGAGCAGGATCTGGTTCCGGATCTCAGACGACTGTTCAGCAGAGGATGCAGGGTCAGGCAATGGGTAGTTCAAACCTTCGACCTCGTGCCCAAGGTCAGGTATTTGCGCTGAACTAGGATCAGGCTGCGGATGAGTCAGGGAGAGTCATAGCAGGTACTTTTTGTTTATGCGGTATTCCTGCTTTTGTTCTTATTGATACCGGAGCATCACATTCATTCATTTCTGCACGATTTGTTAAGCGTCATAAGTTACCGTATGTTTCTCTAGACGTCATTCTTTCCGTTTTTACTCCGATGGGTCATTCGGTGTTAGCAAAGCGTCTAGTGATGGGTTGTCCCTTAGATTTTGAGGGTAACGAATTGACTGCAAATCTTATAATCCTAGAGATGGAAGATTTTGATTGTATTTTGGGTATAGACCTATTGACTACCTACCGAGCTACTGTGGATTGCTACCAGAAGCTTGTTCAGTTTCGTACGACTGAGAGCTCTAGTTGGTTTTTCTATGGTGAGGGAGCGCGACCTCCGATGCCAGTGATATCTGTTCTGAAAGCCTGTCGTGCTTTAGAGTCGGGCGGGGAAGGCTACCTCATCTATGCGATTGATTCGTCCACAGGTAGTGTTGGTATAGATGATATTCCAGTGGTTTGTGAGTTTCCTGATGTTTTCCCAGATGAGATTCCTGGTTTTCCTCCGATTAGAGAGGTGGAATTCGGCATCGAGTTAATGCCAGGGACTACACCGATTTCTCGTGCCCCCTATCGTCTTGCTCCGTCAGAGATGAGAGAATTGAAGCAGCAATTGCAGGATCTTCTTGATAAAGGTTATATTCGCCCGAGTGTTTCACCTTGGGGAGCTCCAGTCTTGTTTGTCAAGAAAAAGGATGGATCGATGCGATTGTGTATTGATTATCGCCAGCTGAATCGTGTGACGATCAAAAACAAGTATCCATTACCTCGTATTGATGACTTGTTCGATCAGCTTCAGGGTACCTCTGTTTACTCCAAGATTGACTTGCGATCGGGTTATCATCAGATGAGAGTCAGAGATGATGATATTTCCAAGACTGCATTTCGTACTCGATATGGGCATTACGAGTTTCTAGTTATGCCATTCGGATTGACAAATGCGCCAGCGGTGTTCATGGATCTGATGAACCGAGTCTTTCGGGATTTTCTAGATCAGTTTGTTGTGGTTTTCATCGACGATATCTTGATTTATTCTCACAGTGTGGAAGAGCATATCCATCACTTGAGGATGGTGTTGCAGATTCTTCGCGAGAATCAATTGTATGCTAAGCTGAGTAAGTGCGAGTTCTGGATTAATCGTGTAGTATTCCTTGGACATGTGATTTCCAAGGAAGGAGTTTCTGTGGATCCTAGCAAGATTGAAGCAGTGCTAAATTGGTCACGTCCGATGACAGTGGCCGAGATCCGTAGTTTTCTAGGTCTGGCAGGGTATTATCGTCGTTTCATCGTGAATTTCTCTCAGGTAGCTAGACCATTGACGCAACTTACTCGGAAAGATGTTCCATTTGAGTGGTCATCTGAGTGCGAAGATAGTTTCAGAGAGCTTCGTCGACTTCTGACTTCTGCACCTGTTTTGGCGTTACCGTCAGGATCTGATGGTTTCAGTGTTTACACCGATGCCTCTTTTCAAGGCTTAGGGTGTGTGTTGACGCAGAATGGTCATGTGATCGCTTATGCTTCCAGACAGTTAAAATCTCACGAGGAGAAGTACCCTATTCATGATCTAGAATTAGCTGCTATTGTGTTTGCGCTAAAGATCTGGCGTCATTATTTGTACGGTGTTCAGTTTGAAATCTTTACTGATCATAAGAGTCTGAAGTATCTGTTCACTCAGGCTGAGTTGAACATGAGACAACGTCGTTGGATGGATCTACTTAAAGATTATGATTGTGTGATCAAGTACCATCTAGGTTCTGCGAATCTCACAGCCGATGCTCTTAGTCGCAAGGTGAGAGCCTCTGCACTTCAGACCAGTGCTATGTCTAGTACTGTCCAGGATTGTTGTTCGTTGGGGTTTAAGTTCAAACATCGGAAAGGTATGGAGAGCATTCGTGTTGCTACCATTTTATCTGAGCCAACTTTGTTCACTCGGATTCGAGATGCTCAGATGTCTGATCTCAAGACTCAGAGATTAGCTCGGTTGGTTGGTGGAGATAGTAATTTCCATTATCAGTCTAATGGTCTTCTGTGTTTGTCTAATCGGGTTGTAGTACCAGAGGATGATACTTTGAGGGAAGAGATCTTGTCTCAGGCTCATCGAAGCAAGTTGAGTGTTCATCCGGGAAGCAACAAGATGTATAAAGATTTGAGGACACGATTTTGGTGGAAAGGGATGAAGCGCAGCATTTATCAGTTTGTCTCCAAGTGTCTAGTTTGTCAGCAGGTTAAGGCAGAGCACCGTCGACCGGGAGGATTATTGTTGAACTTACCTATTCCTGAATGGAAGTGGGAGCATATCGCGATGGACTTCATTACTCACTTGCCTTTGTCTTCGAGGAACAGTGATGCTATTTGGGTAGTGGTGGATCGACTCACCAAGTCTGCTCATTTTCTGCCATATAACCGTGATTTCACTTTCGATCGTATGGCTCGATTGTATATTCAAGAGATTTTACGTTTGCATGGAGTGCCAGTCAGTATTGTTAGTGACAGAGATCCTCGTTTTACCTCACGATTTTGGGGTAGTTTCCAGTCAGCATTGGGTACTTCACTAAGTTTGAGTACGGCTTATCATCCAGAGACCGACGGTCAGACAGAGAGGACTATCCGTACACTTGAGGATATGTTGCGAGCTTGTGTTATGGATTTCGGAACCCCTTGGCAGGATCATTTGCCTTTGATTGAGTTCGCGTACAACAACAGCTATCATCGTAGTATTGGTATGGCACCATTTGAGGCGTTGTATGGGCGACGTTGTCGTACTCCATTATTCTGGGACGAAATTGGGGAACGACATGTTGAGGGACCGGAGTTAGTCCAGCAGGCTATTGATAAGGTTGCAGTAATCAAGAAGCGGATTAAGACTGCTCAGGATCGACAAGCGAGTTATGCGAACACCAAGCGTCGACCTCTTCAATTTCAGCCAGGTGAGAAAGTGTTTCTCCGAGTTTCGCCTTTTCGCAGGATTTTGAGATTTGGTCTCAAGGGTAAGCTGTCTCCGAGATTTATTGGTCCATTTGAAATATTGGAAAGCGTGGGAGATTTGGCTTACAGACTTGCATTGCCGCCGTACCTATCAAGTATTCATGATGTGTTCCACGTATCTTTGTTGAGACGATATGTAGCAGATGAGTCTCACATCTTGCATCCCTTTGAAGTTCAACTTGATTCGGATTTGTCTTACGTGGAACGACCAGTTCGGATTCTAGATCGCAAAGACAAGGTGTTGCGGAATAAGATCATTCCTCTTGTCTTAATTCAGTGGCAGCGCAGAGGCACTGAAGAAGCTACTTGGGAACTAGAGAGTCGTATGCGGTCAGAGCATCCAGAGTTGTTCTAGTTGTAGGATTTTCAGTTATGATTGTAATTTCAGTTGTACTTTCGGTTGTAATTCATTCTTAAGTTAAATGTATTGTGATTCAGAATTGTCATTCTTCAGACTCGATTTCGTGGACGAAATCCTTTTTAGGGGGGGAGAATGTAGTATCCCGATGCCTAATTTGAGTTAATTATTGGATTAATTATATTTCGGAGGGTTCGGATCGTCCGATCAGGGTTCGAATCGTCCGAGCCAGGTGGCTGGACCCGTGGAAGACATGCAGGGTTCGGATCGTCCGATCAGGGTTCGGATCGTCCGAGCCAGGTGGCTGGACCCGTGGAAGACATGCAGGGTTCGGATCGTCCGATCAGGGTTCGGAAGGTCCGAAGTGTACCGGATCGGATCTTCCGAAGTGGATCGGATCTTCCGATCGTTGACTATAAATAGAGGCGCGAGGCTTCACTTTTTACTCGCCAATTTCCGAGTGTTCCAGAGCGTTTTAGTCGTTTCTGATGGGTTTCTAGTCTTTTCCCGAGGTTCAGGCACTAGCGGGGAGCTACTGGTTTTGTAACGGAACTGTGCTCTAGTTGGGAGCTAGCGGCATCAGTGGGCTGACTACGGACGCAGGCTTGAGTCTAGGGCTGATTGCTAGGATCTACTGGATTGAGGTACGAAAGTACTATCCGAGATATCCTGGTCGAGTATACATCCTTATATGTGTTGCATGATTATTTGCTGCATTGATATATGTCATATGATGCATGCTATTATGTCACGTTTATTACTGCATGTTACATTTCATCTTGAGCCGTATCTCTTTCGAGATAGCCTTTATTGTTGAGCTGTATCTCTTTCGAGATAAGCTATATCTTGTGGGGCCGCTCAGCCCTGTCTTGTGGACGCATGGACACCGAGAGTACACAGTGGTCGACGGGTCCGGAGGGCTTCGGTGGTCCGGGACATTTTAGGTCCACGTCTGATCTTGTAGTGGATGCAGTGACCCAGAGGAGTACCGCGCGGCACTATCCACTTGGCGCCTCTAGACTGAGCATATTGAGATCTTTTGTGACTCCTGTTTCTTGACTACCCTGGTATCATATCATAGCATGTGCATTTCATATAGGCTTGTATACTCATACTTTTGTACTGAGCGTTCTTATCGCTCACGTCCTCGGTTTTGTTTATCTTGGACACCCCATTCCCACGGGGCAGACCTCAGGTTGGATGGCTCAGGAGGAGGATGAGGAGGACGTGGAGTAGCCGGTTGAGTTATTTCTTCAGTACTGCTTTGTTTCGATATGGTTGTACCGCATACTTTCATTTTTAGTTTGAGTTGTTCTGGATTTTCGATTGGGTTGTATATCTATCATTTGTTGACCTTTTCCGCCATTATCTCTGATTGTTATTAATTAAGTTAATTGCATGCTTAATTCTTGTTTAGTAGGTGATTCTGGAACGGGTCACTACAGCCAGACCGCGAGCCAGCCTCCTAGACAGCAGGCCCGATTGTTTGCTTTGACCGAGGAGCAGGCACAGGATGCACCTGATGATGTTGTGGCAGGTAACTGTTTTATTTCTGGTTATCCTGCATATGTATTGATTGATACTGGTGCATCGTATATTTTTATTTCTGAGAGGTTTGCATTGAGTCGTGCATTACCAGTTGAGTCATTGTCTGCGGTAGTGTCTGTTTCTTCCCCGTTAGGAACAGGTTTGATATCAGTGAAATCTGTGAAACCTTGTATACTGCAGTACGATGGACATACGATTGAGCTAGACTGTATTGTGCTGGGTTTATCTGATTTTGATTGTATTGTCGGTATCGATATGTTGACCAAGTACCGAGCTACAGTTGATTGTTTCCACAAGATAGTTCGATTCAGACCTGAGTTGGCTGAGGAGTGGAAATTTTATGGTAAGGGTTCTCGTGCCAGAATTCCTTTGATATCTGTAATGAATATGACTCGATTATTGCAGAAGGGAGCGGAGGGATTCCTGGTATATTCAGTTGACTTACTGAAAACGAGCCCATCATTGGCGGACTTGCCAGTGGTGTGTGAGTTTGCTGATGTCTTTCCAGATGAGATTCCTGGATTGCCTCCGATTCGAGAGATAGACTTCAGCATTGAATTAATGCCAGGAACAGTTCCGATTTCGAGAGCTCCATACAGGATGGCACCGATTGAGTTGAAAGAATTGAAAGAACAATTGGAGGATTTACTGGCCAAGGGGTACATTAGACCGAGCGTATCTCTTTGGGGTGCTCCAGTACTGTTCGTGAGGAAGAAAGATGGGTCGATGAGACTTTGTATCGACTACCGGCAACTGAACAAGGCAACGGTAAAGAATAAATATCCCTTGCCTCGTATTGATGATTTATTTGATCAATTGCAAGGTTCATCTGTATATTCCAAGATCGATCTGAGATCTGGATACCATCAATTGAGAGTCAGGGACTCTGATATCTCAAAGACAGCATTCAGAACCAGGTATGGACACTATGAGTTTATTGTCATGCCGTTTGGTTTGACGAATGCACCGGCGGTATTTATGGGATTGATGAACCGCGTCTTTCAGAAATACTTGGATGATTTTGTTATCATATTCATTGATGATGTATTAATTTATTCAAAGAATATGATTGAGCATGCTAATCATCTGAGGACTGTGTTGAGAATTTTGAGGGCAGAGAAACTGTATGCTAAATTGTCGAAATGCGAGTTTTGGCTGGAACAGGTTGTGTTTTTGGGTCACATTATATCGGGAGACGGTATATCAGTTGATCCTAGTAAGGTTGAGGCAGTGATTTCTTGGCCGAGACCTACATCTGTGCCGGAAATTCGCAGTTTTATGGGTTTGACAGGATATTATCGCCGATTCATTAAAGATTTTTCGAGTATTGCCAAACCGATTACGCAGTTAACCCAGAAGAATGCTCCATTTGTGTGGACCGAAGACTGTGAATCCAGTTTTCTTGAGTTGAAAAAGAGACTGACCAGTGCGCCTGTGTTGACGATTCCTTCAGGCACTGGTGGATTTGTCGTTTATTGTGATGCATCTCACCGAGGATTGGGTTGTGTTTTAATGCAGCGGGGGCATGTGATTGCTTATGCCTCGAGACAGCTGAAACCCCATGAAACTCGTTACCCAATTCATGATCTTGAATTGGCAGCCATAGTCTTTGCACTGAAAATATGGCGACACTATTTGTACGGTGAGAAATTCGAGATATATTCTGATCATAAAAGCTTGAAATATCTGTTTTCACAATCTGAATTGAATATGAGACAGCGAAGATGGCTGGATTTATTGAAAGACTTCGATTGTGAAATCAAGTATTATCCAGGGAAGTCCAATGCAGCAGCTGATGCACTGAGTCGAAAGGTATGTGCACTATCCTTATCGACGATTGGTGATCGAATTTGATTGAAGACTGCTGTTTGTCTGGATTAGCCTTTGAAACAGATTGTCAGCCTCTGAGATTATGTGCGATTCGAGCTGAACCGGCATTGATATTGAGAATCAAAGAGGAACAGAAGGTTGATCAGAACATACAGAATTCGATTTCTATGGTCAGAACGGGACATCGATCGGAATATCAGGTGAGAAATGGCATTTTGTATGTGAATAATCGTCTTGTTGTGCCGAATGTTTCAGAGTTGAGACAGCGAATACTGTCAGAAGCGCACAACAGTCGTTTTAGCATTCATCCTGGTGGCAGGAAAATGTATAATGATTTAAAGACACAGTATTGGTGGAAACAAATGAAATCTGATGTGACTAAATTTGTAGCCAAGTGTCTGAATTGCCAACAGGTGAAAGCTGAAAGAAAGAAACCAGGAGGATTGTTGCAGAGTTTGTTCATTCCTGAATGGAAATGGGATCACATTTCCATGGATTTTGTGACACAGTTGCCGAGATCCTCCCGAGGTTGTGATGCGATTTGGGTCGTGATTGATCGATTGACCAAATCTGCATGTTTTATTCCATACAAGATGACATATAGATATGATCAGATGGCTGATATCTATGTCCGAGAAGTGATTAGATTGCATGGAGTGCCGAAGTCGATTGTTTCAGATCGTGATCCTCGTTTCACTTCGCACTTCTGGCAGAGTTTACAGCAGGCTCTAGGTACGAAGTTACATCTGAGTACCGCATATCATCCACAGACCGATGGACAGTCAGAGCGGACTATCCAGACACTGGAGGATATGCTGAGAGCCGTAGTGCTTGATTTTAGCACTAGCTGGCAAGATGCATTGCCACTGTGTGAGTTTTCGTACAACAATAGCTATCAGACGAGTATTGAGATGGCACCATTTGAAGCGTTGTACGGAAAGAAATGCAGATCCCCATTATATTGGGATGATATCTCTGAAGTTCCTGAGACTGGACCGGATATGATCAGAGATATGACAGAGAAAGTAAAGTTGATCCAAAAGAAAATGAAGGCAGCTCAAGATCGACAAGCCAAATATGCCAACCTCAGACGACGACCGTTGGTATTTGAGGCTGGAGACAAAGTATTCCTGAAGATTTCACCTTTCAGAGGAGTTGTCAGATTTGGCAAGAAAGGGAAATTCTCTCCAAGATATGTTGGTCCATATGAGATTCTTGAAAAGATAGGAGATCGTGCCTATCGAATTGCCTTGCCGCCTTCATTATTTGGGACACATGATGTCTTTCATGTATCTATGCTGCGGAAATATCTCCCTGATGATTCTCACGTGATTCAACCAAACGAGACTGAGCTGGATGAGACATTGAGTTATGTCGAGAAACCGATTCAGATTATTGATCGGAAAGAAAAACAGCTCAGAACGAAAATGATTCCGTTGGTGAAAGTTCAATGGACTCGTCATGGCGTGGAAGAAGCCACTTGGAAGACTGAGTCTGATATGAGACAGGAATTCCCAGCATTGTTCACTTGATATAAATTTCGAATACAGTGTATGTATATACTCCTTATTGATATGATAGATTGCCTGTGATTTCGAGGACGAAATCGTATCTTAGGGGGGGAGGAATGTAATGCCCGGAAATTTAATCCCAGTAATCTGAATACTTGATTTATAATTGATAAGATTACAAAAGGATTAATCGGGACATTGAGAAAAGAATTAGAAATGAAATGGTGAAGGTGAGGCCGAGGGGACACCGCACCCGCGGCCTAGGAAGCACCGTACCAGCGGTTGTGCTTCGGGAAATATTGTGCATCGAGATCGTAGGGTGACCGCACCCGCGGTGCAGGACCGCACCCGCAGTGCAGCAACGACCGCACCCGCGGTGTTGCATGTCTTGCGGAAAATGAGCCACTTGCTGTGATGCATGCGCGAGTTGTCTATATATATATATATATATAGCATTGTTCTTCGAAAATCAGAACATAAATCGAGAAAAGGTCTGAAGAAGAAAGGAGAAAATCCTTACGCCTTTTCTGAGAAATCCGTCCGTCTGATTTTGAATCCGACTTCGGTATTGAGTTCCTGGCAACGTAGGCTACAACTGGACGTAAGTTTTACTACGTTTTGACATGTTTTAGAATTATGATATTGTCAGAACTGAATGGAACTCACATATGTTGTTCTTGACATATGAGACATTATAGAATCGAAGTCAGACTAAGAAACAGACTGATTATGGAATTGTTATGAATTTTAGGGTATATTGATTTATACCAGACAGATCTGAATTGTGATTGGATTACAGATTGTATCAGATATGGGTTATAGATTGTAACTATTATCTGTTGAATCGGTATTGACGGGGATATTGAAATTGTACCGTTATACCGTTGATTTGAATTAAATCCAGATTCATCAGATTGTTATTGAGTTGAACGGTATATTGACATGAGATTATTGATATTGTCATTGCCAGACAGGCTGTGAGTTCAGGACATCGACTGAGCCAGAAACCGACGAAAGAAAGGTATAAGTCAATGTGGTGTTGGGAGATGGACTTGAGTCGGTTTGGACTTGGGTTTCCCTAAATCACATACTTTACTTTATTGCATTGATATTTGCATTGAATTGATGATATACTTGTTCTCTTGATTTTAGATGACAGGTAGTAGACGATTTATCTTGTGACAGAAGTGCCGGATAGTGGTGGTATCGCCACGGCACATTGCACGATGTCTCAAGATAGGATATTAAAGATAGAACTGCAGTCCATGACGGATAGGTCAGGACACCGGATGTTTGGTTATATCGAGTAATAGGAAATGGGAATTCGTCTATTACGGAATTCGATATAGGAATACCAGGATATTGGTTATATCGAGTAATAGGAATACGGTTCCTTCTATTACGGAATTCGATATAGGAATACCACATCTGGAAACCGGGATCCCTAGACTAGGATTGAGTCTAGTCTGAATTATGAGTAATGTCGACAGTTTGATTTGATATTGTTTATGTTTCAGATTTTGATACATATTCATGTTACCTGATTACATGCTTTATATTTGTTTATATGATTGCATGTTTCATTGATTTATACTGGGGATTATATTCTCACCGGTATATCCGGCTGTTGTCTTGTCTGTATGTGTACTTGACAACAGGTGGGACAGGTCCAGGGTCGAGGAGATGAAGAGCTAGATCGTGATTAGAGTGGTGGCACCGGATTTGGACTAGATGTAGGGTTGAACACTTGACTTTAGTTTTTAAACCCTAGTTTGAATAAATGTTGAAATACAGGATTTGTATTTTTGTATACTGATATGTATATATGTTTGTATGACACTACGTTCCGCACTGTAGTTTAAAAAAAAAAATATTTAGACCCTGTTTTAATTGATTAATTAGTCCCAATTATGATTAAGAACTTGATTAGCGTCCGGGTCCCCACAATTGGATCATCGCTGATAGTGACAAATGATCTCGCTAAAACCTCTTCTTCAACTTTACTCCATGTTGACCGCTTTCTCCTACCAGCAGCGCCAGAATCCGCCTTATCCAAATTCGGAAGTTCGATTGGGGATTCACGGTCAGAAAGTTGAGTCTCCGGAACAAAAGTTGGAGTAAACGGTTCATTTTCTGTCGGAGATGTAAAAGGCATACCGGTTGCACTTGGATTAGATGAATATTTTGGTGGATATGGATTATATGGATAATTTGGTGGATATTGACCATATGGATAATTTGGTGGGTATGGATTATGTGGATAATTTGGTGGACAAGGAAAATATGGATAATTTGGGGGAATTTGTGAATTTTGGGAAGAAGTATTTTCCTCCGGCATTTTTTGGGAATTCACGAAATTCATAAAAAATCCTCGGTTACTTTCATCCATTTTCGAGGAAAATAGGATAATAGAAATAAATTTTCAAAATAAAATTGAGATGATGAAAATAGTAGAGAGAATTTTTTTAGAGTGATTTGGTTGTGTGAATAATTGAAATAAGTTGTATAAAGTGATGAGTATTTATAGATGAATTTTCGAATTTTTTTATTAAAGTAGCCGTTTACTAGCCGTTGAATGTGCAACGGAACTTTGCATTTAGCGACGGTGTAAAATATCCGTCGCCAATCAGCGACGGTTTTTTTCGCCAACAGCGACGGGTTTTCGTAATTCGTCGCTAAATGTTCAATTCAAAACACGTGGGGCCCGCATGTCAGCAAATCAGCGACGGCTATAAAAAAGCTGTCGCTAATAGCGACGGTTGTTTATAAAACCGTCGCTAATTGGCCAATTTTTTTATAATGCCCACTCACATTGGAGAGGGTGTTAAATGGGTGTTATAACACCCATTTAACACCCCATTGTGGGTGCCCTAATAAATATTGATTTGCCGCGTATGTTTTTATAGTTTTAATAGATTTTTTAAATACCATTTATTAATGAGCTAAATAAAAAATCTCTCTCACAAAAATTGATTAATAAAATAGTTTCACAAAATTTTTTGTATTAAAGTTTTATATTACTTTTAATATATTTGATATTCTTTAAATTGTTGATTTTATGATCTGTCATATACATTTTAAGCATGTTGTGTGCGTAGTTACCGACACTGAATACAAAATTTTAAACAATAATATTAGGGGGAGTTCGGCATCCAACGTACACTCAAAATATAAAAATAAATTTGGTGAAGCAGCCTCTTACGACCCCTTTATTTCATTGACAAAGCTCTATAAATTCTCCATCCAAAAACAGTAATCCATCTTTGCAATTACTCCATTATTTGTTTATTGTCTTGCTAGCCATTATCGTTTCTTACACAAATTCTCAAAATGGCCTACACCTTCCAAATGGGCAGAAACCGAGCTAATATAAACACGGTCATCGACCTAGGCATCGAGTTTTGTTAGACTAAGTGCCCAGCGAACCAACTTGTGGCTGACTTTATTGGCTCTAATGTAAAACGATATTTGTTTTAATAATATTTTACGATTTTAATGAATAATAATATTTGTTTTGTATGTATACTAATACAAGGTACATAGATAAGGTTCTTGAATATATAATAGGTATCATGAGTTCTGTCTTGCAATGTAAGATCTTGAACCTCATTAAGTGTACCATATATTTTAAGCAGATTTCTAGTCGATTAATCAGTCGCCTAAAATAAGGATAAATGTTGATTGAGTTTGATACTAGCATCTATGATAAAAATTCCATATTCTATTGATAAGAGCATGAAGATGTTCATTCATACAGATAGATGTTCATATGATGATCCATGGAAAGACCCTTCCTTGGACTGTTCAAGTAGTTCTTACTTATCGAGTGGAATAGTCCGCAGTTATGGTTGTACACCATTAGTCGTTTGACCCAGTTTAATTTAGATGATGTATATATTAGCATGCACTTTGATCCGTTTATCGACTACATTTAGGGTCGTAAGGTGGCGAGGTTGGGTGTTGTTTCGAAATACGTAAAAACAAATATATTGTAGTTGAGGATTCACCGTTTGCCTAAAGGTAAAGATATCCTATGAGTCTGATGAGTTAATAATGCAAGAAATTTTTGGCAAAAGATATGTGCATTTTGGAAATATGTTTCCTCAGTTTCACATATCATTTAACTATTATTATTCAAAACTATATCATATCGTTATTGAATTCATATGCAACTCTATATATACCAATGATTGAATATTTGATCAAGATATATGAGTTGAAGGGACTGCACTTTATACTAACCATAACTTAAGGATCTTGCATGCACTATCAACGATACCTAGGGGATCATGGAGCGATGCTACTAGATGCTTTTACCATGATCATAGTAGCATCGATCCATTATCTGATGGGTGCAAACAGAAATGAGTTCTAACATTCTTGATCAACGAGTTGATTAAAAGAATGAGGCTAAATTAAGGTAAGCTCGAATAAGAATAAATGTTATTTTGAATCACATGGTGATGTGAACTCACAGCTAATTGTGTCTCTGAACCATTGAGAGTCACATAAGTATCAGATTCTATGTTCTCATTGAGATATTCAAAGTTCAAGAAGTCAAATTTGGCGATTATATTTTGATAGGGATCAAACATAGTATTATAAAGGAGTTTATAACTTGATTCTATAAGATAGAAGAAATGAAAATTAACTTAATTGCTAATTGAGAAAGGAGAGTGGAAATGTCTGTTTTAGTGAAGGAGTTCATAAAATCGGCAATTGCCAAATATAGACAGTATATATTTTGATTTTCAAAATTTTCATTTTTCATTATATGAACAAGACTTATATTTTTGATACATCGGCACTGTCAGATTATCCATCAGGGTTATAATGAGTTCAAAATTATTTATTTAGTAAATTTTTAATTTATTTATTATATAATATTACTAGTAGTTGTGACTACTAATATGTTCAAAATTCTTATAAATATTCTAAAGAGATCAAGAATTAGTTAACTAATAAGTTAATTAAATAAATTAAATATTGGTTATTTAATTTAATTAATATATTTATGCATGTATTAAATGTGCATGTGCAAATAAATTAATTTTTATATATACACTTTATATGAAGATATAACGAGGTGCATACATAATTTAAATATATCATGCATTATTAAAAGTTGATAAATACATGATATAATATTAGTATAAGAATTTTAATCGATGAAAATTAGGAATCCTGGTGAGAGTAGGATAAAGAATCCTGATAGGAGAAAGATTCTTGATGTGATCAGGAATCAATCTTATAAATATTTCATTGAGAGGGTCATATAAAATAAGACTATTTTTGCACATATAATTTCTTTCACCAAAATTTTCCCTCTCCTCTTCTTCCTCAAATATTTTCTGGTACCCTTGAATAGTTGAAGGAAAGTTTTGTCCAACACTTCCTTGTTCGGTCGGCCCCCCTCCGGCGTCGCCGCACTGACTTTGGATTTGTGAGATTTGTGACTCCCAGTCTCCAAATTGTTTGCAATTACTAGTGTAATCCAAACAAAGAACAAAGTATCTGATCATGGATTCAATTTGAGGATCAAAAGGTCAAGATTCGTTCGAAGGGAGGTACAGAAGAGTCATTTCTGCTAATCCCATATTTGTTTAGAGTTCAGTGTTTAAAATGCACGTGTATACAATCTAATCACCCTATAGAAGTTTAAATAACATACAATGCCCAAAGTAAGTTTAGAGTGACGAAACTAAAATTTTAAACTTCAGATGTGCCTTGGGTACGGGAAATTGGTATACACACATTCTTGTGGTTCAGATGCGACAATTACACGTCAAACTCGTATCCCTTTGTGACTTGAGCAAATGCAAGTTGGCCAAGGGGATCAGTTTCACTCGTTAAGATCCTCGCCTCGGATGAACCAACACCACCTGTGGCTCCACTATATCCAACCAATTCTAAGATTTCCTCTCCGTCCAGGGATACTATGAGGACACTTTTTACATTAAGGTTAACGTACAAGTACCGCAATTCATCTTTGCCTATTCGAGCAATGATTACTTGTGATAGCGACACCATTGGCATGTTAGGCCTCGCCAGGACCCTAATTTCTTGGCATAAACAGTTGACATGGAAGTTGAATTTGCCGGATAAGTTCTCTCTTTGCTCCCATCGTCAGGATTGGATAAATTTTCAATAGGTATGTTTCCTCTTCGAGTAAATCCGACATGTCCCCTTTGCTCAAGTCCACGCCTCTGATCATAAACCCCAACAGCATAGGTCGCCCGTTTACTCGGTGGGGGATGTGTTGGTAGCAGGGCCGATCCTAATAATATTTGGGCCTAAGTCTAACTTTTAAAAAGAGGCCTCTGATTCATAATGTGCGTTCATATTTTTTTTTTTAGTTCCATAGAAATTTTTCAAATTAAATCAATACGTTAAAAACATTATTAAAAACTAAATGAATAAAAATATCAAACATGTCCAAAATGATCACTAAAAAACAACCCGCCTAACAGTTTTAGAGCTAAAAATACTAATCAAGTCTGTATAATCAAGTTGTTCAGTAATTTCTTTCTCAATCGATAACATAGCCAATCCATTCAATCTTTCTTGTGACATGGTTGATCGGAGAAAAGTTTTGATGAGCTTTAACTTTGAGAAACTTCGCTCTGCACTTGCTATTGTGACCGGGACAGTCAACAAGATTTTATAAGCAATATGAGCATTTGGGAAACACCCATCCATTTTCTTCAAGTAATTCACTACATCAATGACCGATTTTGCTTCTCTTGGTAATGAGCACCTCAAGAATATCAACTCCGAAAATAGATCATCCCCGTTAATATCAGAACAACCCTTATGAGTCAAAGAATTTTCAAGATTCTTGCAAGACCTCAACAAGGTTTCATCGTCTGCACGTTGTCCTCTCTAGATTGAACAGAAAACCAAATGTTTCTTCATATTTTTGAAACTGTTCAAATCGAGCTTTCATAGAAGAACGAGCTTGATCGATTATAAAGAGAAAGTAGTTAATTCGAAATGATTCTGCAACTTACTATATCACTTCTTCACTGTTACTTTCACCAAATTGTTTCTTTCTTCGAATAACACGTTTCTCTCGAAAAACAGCTTCAATGCCTATCTCACATGCATTTCTTCAGCTTCAACCATGGCCTTATCGTAACCATGTTCTCTAAATTCTTCAAGACATAAAACAATTCCTTGTAAAAGTTTGATAGCAACATCAATATCCATATTTTCAGATTGAAGAAATTTGCTCACAGTGTTGATAGCATGCAACAACTTGTACCAAATTACCACACCAAGCAAGAATTCAAAATTCTCAAGTTCATATAACGCTCAGGACTCAGCTTCACTCTTGGTTTTGGGATCTTCACTATCATTTGCCAAGTCATGCAAAGCATCTCTTATTTGTGCAATTTGCTCCTTTATAGGTTTAACACTCTCAACATGACTTTCCCATCGTGTTTGTGACAATGGCTTAACTGTCAAACCCTTCACGTGATCTTTGAAAATCTTCCACCGCTTGGTAGAAGAGGAGAACAATGTATAGATCCGTTTTATTTATCCAAAAAATGACATAGCCTTAGGACAACAATTCGCCATAACACACAAAGCTAAATTGAGACTATGACAACCATAAGGAGTATAAAAAGCTCTGGAATTCATTTCAAGTAACCTTTTTTGTACACCTTTATGCCTACCTTTCATATTAGATCCATTATCATATCCCTGACCTCTAATATCATCAATATCAAGCTCAAGATTGACTAAAGCATTTTTAAGATGCATAAAAAGCCCAAGTCTCGAAGTATCATCAACATCTAAAAATTGCACCCGATATTCTTCTACTTTTGTGAAACTTTTTGAATCATTTAAACATCGTATGATAATGGACATTTGCTCTTTGTGACTGATATCAGGAGTACAATCTAATATGATTGAAAAATATTTTGCTTGTCTTACCTTCACAAGTATTGTTTTTCTTATCTCGCTTGCCCACATCTGTATCAACTCATTTTGAATTCTGCAACCAAGATATGTAGTATAAGTCTCATGCTCTTTCATTACTGGATCAAACTCTGCAATCATTTCAATCATTTGTAGAAACAAACCATTGTTTTCAACATAAAGTTTTTCACAACTTCCTCGAAATGATAAGTTATTTTTCGCCAATCGTTGAACAACTGCAATTATCCTCTGTAACACTTGTTTCCAATGCTCTCTTTCTTTATTAATTTGTACTTGTACTCCTGCATCAATCACTTTATTTGTCTTTGATAGGATCGGTTAATCGAGTAAGGAGTGTTTAGAAGGGGGGTTGAATAAAATTTAAAATATTCTTTAGACAATATGAGTTCAGTTCTGTTACAAACTGAACCTAAATATCCCGTCGGTCAACAACAATCAGTTAAACTGAATAAAACAGTTGCGGAAAACTAAATGACTGAAAGATAGAATATCTAACTGAAAATGGTAACTGAAATAATGACACAGTAAGTTTCTGGATGTTCGGAGAATTGAATAACTCCTACGTCACCCCTTCTATCACGAAGATAGGATATCCACTAAAAGACTTTGATCAAATACACGACACTGTACTGACCTACTTCAGTTTGGACTTATCACTTTGCCAAAACTGAAACTCTTAGCATACAACACTTCTATAGATCGTAACTGATCTTAGCACAACTTAGAAAATCTATAAAGATTACAAAGTTCTAAATAAGCTCAAGAATGTATTCTTGAATACTACTGATATGACTAATAAGCGTGAGCTTTGATTTCTGATTGCGAGTAGATATTTTTGCAGCGTCACAGCAAGTAGAATAGGATAACTGAAAGTCGGGAGGTCTTCAGTTGTTGTTCTTCGACTATTTATAGGCTCTCCTCTCAACGGTAACATTAAAGAATGTTTGAATATTCTAACCGTTGATTGCCACGTCGATATATTCTGACAATCGTACACTGTTTATTCTGCAATGCGGTGTTCCACTACAAGTTGCAGGTATATGTACTATTTTGTCTGTTGTCGCTTTCAACTGATGATGTGTACAACTGAGAGGTCAGCTGGTAATGAATCAGTTGCCGAAAATGAACTTCAGTTGTAGAACAGTTGACTGGGTTCAGCAGATGACGTGTTCAGTTGTTGAGCAGTTCAGTTGCTAAATTCAGTTGGTATTCAGTTGATGAGTAGTTCAGTTGTTAAATTCAGTTGGTGAGTCTTTTTGTCAAAGCACCGGATTTAAGTTTCCAACAATTTCCCCTTTTATGGTGTTTGACAAAACTCAGAATAAAGTATAACTGAATAACTGAACTCTTGTAGATAAAATAAGATGTAGATTCAACTGAACTCATATTCTTCATGAATACACGAATTTAAGATTACTCCTGATTTTCTAAAATCAGTTCTCTTCCCCCTTTTTGTCAAACATCTCCATCTTAGAAGATAATTTTCTAACATCAATAGAGAGGAGATGGACAGATTCGGAAATATTGCTGATAGCAGTAGTCATGGCAACTTGAAGTAAATCGATTTTTCTTGAAACAATGGATTCTACACCGTCCACTCGTTTGTTGATGGAGTTTTGAGTAGCAGTGAGACCGGAAATAATCCCTCTGTTTTTCTGTATATCGTCAACTGTAAAAGTCAGAGAGGTAACAGCTGCTTGTATGGCGTTTAGTTTTTCTAAGTTGAACTGATGGGAAGAGTCCAAATTCAGAGTATGTGACAGCTGAGTGTTCTGAATCTTCAAGATGGCAGTGATGATTTGTTGTATACTTTTCTGCATATGCTGAACTTCTTCAAAAATAAGATCAATATCTGAGGAAGATGGAGGACAAGACTGATGAGATGTTCCTGGTTCTTTTGTTGTCTGTTCGGAAATAACTAAAGCTTGTTCAGTTGAAACAGTATCAGCAACATTTCGAACTGGAGCATCAGTTACAATAATTTCTTCTTGAACTGGAGGCGGTGAGGGTGGATTCTGATCAGCAGAAAAGCTGGCTGGATGAATGGCAGATGGTGATAAGATCAAAATTGGTGCCTCCAAAGAATGAACGTGAGAGTCAATTGACACATCAGTCGAAATAGCTTGGTCAGCAATTGGATCTTGCTGAACTGGTTCCTCTGATGAAATGGTGACCTCTGGATGGATTTGATCAGCAGAGTGATCAACTGGATTAGACAAAGGGTCACTCAATTTAGTATCATGCACCACTGCTTGGATAATTTCTTCAATATTTGCAAAGGAAAGCTCGGCTTCAGTGTACATTTGTTGTTCAGCAGGAGATGGTTGAGGCATATCCCGAACTGACCTTTCAGTTGGAACCAAAGCCTGTCCGGAGGATGTTTGTTCAACTGAATCCTCTTCATCAGTATATGAATCGCCTTGATGAAGAACCAATTCCTGATCCATTTCCCAAAATCTGATTTGAGATTGTAATCCAAGCAAGTCGGTATCAAGCTGAGTAACTACTGCTTGATCAGCAAATGCAGTAGGATTTGTTGGAACGTAGTTATCTTTCAACTTGCTGACAATTTGAGCCAACTTCTTAGCTCTCACTTGATCAAACAAATAAGATTTCCTTTCCATTGCCTGAGCAATTGTGGCAGCTTTCACCGTTCTGAGAACATAAGCTTCCAATTTAATGAAGGTGTTCAGCTGAGATTTCTTTTTCAGTTGCTTGGCAAAAATTTGTGTGCAAAAGGCTGTCCAAGCATCGTAGGACTTAATTTTTGAAGCTGCATAGCCATTAACATTTGCCCAAACAAGGTCAATATGTGTCTGAATGGCATTCGAAGGTCTGGGCTCTTCAATCAGCTTACCCTTGCCTTTATCAGTGCTCAGAATGTGAGGGATTTCCAATCCTGTTCGAGTTGATTCCACCACCTCTATAAATTTTATCCCTTTGGGTCGAGCAGGTGCCACAGTGACAGGGCGAGTGATTTTAATCAGAGGCGCTTTGGTCCTAACTGATTCCTTTTTGGCATCAACTGAGGCTTCTGGTGGAATGACTTTCAAAGGAACTGCTTCTATTGGTTGCTGAGCATCTGAAGAAATAATTGCATCAGAAGGAATGGATACCTCGGCGGTTGATGATTTAACCCTTTGGGTTCTCGGTTTCTTGGCAATCTGTGGAGAAGGAGTTTTCTCTGAGTCAGAAGTGTTCAAGATTAATTTCCTTTTGGCCATCTTCAGTTGAGCCAAAGTTTTGGCTTTCTTCACTGATTTCGGGGCTGCTTTTCTCAGTCTCAATCTCCTGTTTGATTTTGACAAACTGAGCAGGAGAAATATCCAGTTTGGTTTTTAGTGGCTTAGTGTTCTTCGCAGTAAAAACTTTAAACCTTGATGCTCTTTCTGAGTCATCAGCCACTAACCCTTTCAATTTCAGCAGATAACTAAGTTGCACAGCAAATCCCTTGGATTTTTTAGAAGATAGAAACATATTCTTCAGAACAGTAAATATAAGGTGCTTCCAGTTGAATTGTCGATCAGCCATAATAACAGAAATGACTTGAAATTTCTCCAAAGTAAGTGCAGAAAATGATCCAACTTTTGCCAAAAGCCCTTTGGCTACAACATCAGCAAGTAACTGAACTTCATACTTCAGTTCTTTCTTTGGATCGGAGACTTTGATCTTCCGTCCATCAGCAGAGAGTGCAGTTTGCATCTCTTCAATATCAGATGCCTTAACATCCGAGAGTTGTGCCAAACCAGCAGAAGGTAGAGAGAAAATTTCTCCAAAGGAGTCTTCAGAAATGGTCAGAGACTGATCATTGACCGTAGAAATTATGTTGCCATCAGAGTCTACCTTACCGGTGGAATAGAAATCTTGAAGTTCCTTTGGGTAGATTTCTTGAGATGATGTACCCAAAAACGTCCGTAAACCAGCAGCTTCCAGTTTTTGAAAGACCTTCTTGACATCCTCATCACCGAAGGATAGGATGGACCCAAAATTGATAGCCATAGCATTGAGCATATAAGCGGGAACTGGAGTTGCCATTTCGAATTGATTGAATGCCTGAAAGAAAAGTTGAAGGTTGAAACTAGTTTTTGCTTCTCAAGAATCTGTGGATAATACGCAAAGTAAAACTGAAATGAAGAGGGGAATGGTACATATGTACGTGAATATTCAAATTTTGGACACGTGTCAGTCCATAGAAATTCTGAATTACAACGTGTGTACGTGTGCCAAATGCGTGTGTATTTGAACGATTTCAAAGGTGTCCACGTTGACACTAATCATTTTCTGAAAATCGGGATTTAATGCTTGAAAGACAATCACGTCACTTGATTTAGAATATAATAGGTTTAATTAGTTAACGTATATGAGAAGATTAGTGTGACGCTCAACTGAACGATCAGTTGTCAGACTGTGTCCTTTCAGTTGAGAGCTGACTAATCAGTTGTCTTCTCAGTTAACCTCTTAAACACCAATATTCCCCCTTAATAAATGCATTAAAGAAAATGAAGATAATATAAGCAAGATTAATTAAGGAAATCCTGATGCTTGGTAGAGTAATCGTCATTAAGTATGTCCTTTCATCTTCCTCGACCTGGTCTATAAATAAGAGTTAAAGAGTTAAAGAGTTAGTCACAAGTATATCAGCAAAGAAAATGGCAGGTGCAAGTAGCTTAAACATTTCTCCATTCTCTCTGCAGGCGAGAAAGTCTACCATAGAATACGAGGTCTTCTATGATAGTCTTCCCTACTGGGAAGAGTTACAGGAGCTTGAGCTCCTGTACAACTCTGGAAGGGCCACCACCTACAAACGAATGACACAACTGAGAGAAGTGCGGGAGCACTTAAACATTTCTGCGGGGGTGGATGTCTTCAAAGATGGTCATCTCTACCAGCTGATGCTTCGAAGGGAGCTGGAGACTCTCAATCGTATAGCTTCTTCGCACAGCTTCTGCAAGACTTCTTCCTCAGCTCTAGCTGTTTGGATGAGGATGTGGATAGCTGATATAGAAGAAAAATATGAAAATGTAGTCCTGGCAAATATTTATGGTTGAATAAAAATGTTTATTTTGTTTTATCGTCGTTTTCTTGTTCCTGCACGTAATGAGCTTTGTGAGATACTATGCGAACACATGAGCGGATAAAACGTTAACTAATAGAAGATTAACTGACATCAGTTGAGAGTTATAAAATCAAACAATTAACTGAGGAGTTAGTAAGTGACAACAAAACTGAAGAATGGATTATGAACCAAGACAAAAGTAACGACTGATTAAGATAAATCAATTAATCCAAGTATATTGCAAAAATAAGAAAACTTAGTCTCAGCCAATGGTTTGGTGAAAATATCAGCTGCTTGCTGCTCAGTTGATACGTATTCCAGTCTGATGTTCTTCTTCAGGGCATGATCTCTGATGAAGTGATGTCTGACATCTATGTGCTTAGTCCTGGAGTGAAGAACTGGATTATAGGTAATAGCAATTGTGCTTGTATTGTCACAGAATATAGGATATTCCTTTGCATCAACACCATAATCTTTCAGTTTCTGCAGAATCCAGAGCAGTTGATGTAGTGATCCGTTCCAGAATCACCTACTAATAAAGAACTAAGCATGCAATTAACTTAATTAATAATAATCAGAGATAACAGTGGAATTATGGCCAACGACAATAGTTATACAACCCAATCGAAAACAGAACAACTCAAAATATATTCGGTACAACCATATCGAAATAGAATAGTACTGAAAACTAAACCAACCAGCTACTCACTGTCCTCCTCCTGCTCTTCCTGAGCCATCCAACCTGAGGCCTGCCCCGAGGGAATGGGGTGTCCAAGATAAACAAAACCGAGGACGTGAGCGATAAGAACGCCCAGTACAAAAGCATGAGTATACAAGCCTATATGAAATGCACATGCTATGATATGATACCAGGGTAGTCAAGAAACAGGAGTAACAAAGGATCTCAAAATGCTCAGTCTAGAGGCGCCAAGTGGATAGTGCCGCGCGGTACTCCTCTGGGTCACTGCATCCACTACAAGAACAGACGTGGACCAAAAATGTCCCGGATCACCGAAGCCCTCCCGACCCGTCGGCCACTGTGTACTCTCGGTGTCCATGCGTCCACAAGACAAGACAGGGCTGAGCGGCCCCACAAGATATAGCTTATCTCGAAAGAGATACAGCTCAACAATAAAGGCTATCTCGAAGGAGATACGGCTCAACATGAAATGCAACATGCATCATAAAGCGTGACATAATAGCATGCATCATATGACATATATCAATGCACCACATAATCATGCAACACATATAAGAATGCATACTCGACCAGGATATCTCGGATAGTACTTTCGTACCTCTATCACAGCAAGCCTAGCCTTACGCAACACCGCTAATCAGGTCTAGAACAAGCCTACGCATCAAAAGCATACCCAATGAACAATACTACCATGCTCGACTAGCAAAACCAGTACTACCAAAAGTTTAGGGTTTACCTTCGTCCGTCGACAGCCCTTTGATGTCGATTGCCTCGTAACTCAGGCGTCGCTACGCTACCAAATCTGACAGCTCTTGGCTATCGCTCGACCGACAACTAACCCTAGAAACCTTCCAAACCTCTCAAATATGAGACACAACTCAAGAATTTGCAATGCAAAATGAGGAAATCCGAGCACTATTTATAGGCTATGTTCGGATCCACCGAACCCACTTCGGAACGTCCGAACTCCTACGTGTCCATCGGCTCTTGACACCTCATGATCGGATCCACCGAACCTACACTTCGGATCATCCGAACTTGCATGTAAACTGACGTGTCGATCAACTCTTGACACCTCATGATCGGATCCACCTTACCCACTTCGGATCGTCCGAACTCTTCGGTGCTACCGAACCATCTTCGGTCCGTCCGATCATGACCACGGTCAAAATACACATTAAACCTTCTTAATCACCATTAATCCGTTAATTACCCAATTTGGAATTCGGGCTACTACATTCTCCCCCCCTTAAAAGATTTCGTCCTCGAAATCAGGCTTAGAGGATGAACAAAACGAAATAACAACATCGTTATTACATCTCAATTGTTGTTGAACACAACTGATCTTTCGATTACAACTGAAAACACAAACATATACAAAGCACAACTCAAAAGAGCTCTGGATGCTCTGAACGCATACGACCCTCTAACTCCCAAGTGGCTTCTTCAGTGCCTCTGCGCTGCCACTGAACTAAAACAAGAGGAATTATCTTATTCCGCAACACCTTGTCTTTGCGATCGAGAATTCGCACTGGTCGTTCCACGTAAGACAAATCCGAATCTAGTTGAACTTCAGAGGGATGCAAGATGTGAGACTCATCTGCTACGTATCGTCTCAACAAAGATACGTGGAACACATCATGAATACTTGATAGGTACGGCGGCAATGCAAGTCTGTAAGCCAAATCCCCCACGCTTTCCAATATTTCAAATGGACCAATAAATCTCGGAGACAGCTTACCCTTGAGACCAAATCTCAAAATCCTGCGAAAAGGCGAAACTCGGAGAAACACTTTCTCACCTGGCTGAAAATAAAGAGGTCGCCGCTTGGTGTTCGCATAACTAGCCTGTCGATCCTGAGCAGTCTTAATCCGCTTCTTGATTACTGCAACCTTATCAATAGCCTGCTGGACTAACTCCGGTCCCTCAACATGTCGTTCCCCAACTTCGTCCCAGAATAATGGAGTACGACAACGTCGCCCATACAACGCCTCAAATGGTGCCATACCAATACTACGATGATAGCTGTTGTTGTACGCGAACTCAATCAAAGGCAAATGATCCTGCCAAGCGGTTCCGAAAATCCATCACACAAGCTCGCATCATATCCTCAAGTGTACGGATAGTCCTCTCCGTCTGACCGTCGGTCTCTGGATGATAAGCCGTACTCAAACTTAGTGAAGTGCCCAATGCTGACTGGAAACTACCCCAAAATCGTGAGGTAAAACGAGGATCTCTGTCACTAACAATACTGACTGGCACTCCATGCAAACGTAAAATCTCTTGAATATACAATCGAGCCATACGATCGAAAGTGAAATCACGGTTATATGGCAGAAAATGAGCAGACTTGGTGAGTCGATCCACCACTACCCAAATAGCATCACTGTTCCTTGACGATAATGGCAAGTGAGTAATGAAGTCCATCGTGATATGCTCCCACTTCCATTCAGGAATAGGTAAGTTCAGCAATAATCCTCCCGGTCGACGGTGCTCTGCCTTAACCTGCTGACAAACAAGACACTTGGAAACAAACTGATAAACGCTGCGCTTCATCCCTTTCCACCAAAATCGTGTCCTCAAATCTTTATACATCTTATTGCTTCCCGGATGAACACTCAACTTGCTTCGATGGGCCTGAGATAAGATCTCTTCCCTCAAAGTATCATCCTCTGGTACTACAACCCGATTAGACAAACACAGAAGACCATTAGACTGATAATGGAAGTTACTATCTCCACCAGCCAACCGAGCTAATCTCTGAGTCTTGAAATCAGACATCTGAGCATCTCGAATCCGAGCGAACAAAGCTGGCTCAGATAAAATGGTAGCAACACGAATGCTCTCCATACCTTTCCGATGTTTGAAATTAAATCCCAACGAACAACAATCCTGGATAGTACTAATCATAGCACTGGTCTGAAGTGCAGAGGCTCTCACCTTGCGACTAAGAGCATCGGCTGTGAGATTCGCAGAACCTGGATGGTACTTAATCTCGCAGTCATAATCTTTAAGTAGATCCATCCAACGACGTTGCCTCATGTTCAACTCAGCCTGAGTGAACAGATACTTCAGACTCTTATGATCAGTAAAGATTTCAAACTTAACCCCGTACAAATAATGACGCCAGATCTTCAGCGCAAACACAATAGCTGCCAACTCTAGATCATGAATAGGGTACTTCTCCTCGTGAGACTTTAACTGTCTAGAAGCATAAGCGATCACATGACCATTCTGCGTCAACATACACCCTAAGCCTTGAAAAGAGGCATCGGTGTAAACATTGAAACCATCAGATCCTGACGGTAACGTCAAAACAGGTGCAGAAATCAGAAGTCGACGAAGCTTTCTGAAACTATCTTCGCACTCAGATGACCACTCAAATGGAACATCCTTCCGAGTAAGTTGCGTCAATGGTCTAGCTATCTGAGAGAAATTCACGATGAAGCGACGATAATACCCTGCCAGACCTAGAAAACTACGGATCTCGGCCACCGTCGTCGGACGTGACCAATTTAGCACTGCTTCAATCTAGCTAGGATCCACAGAAACTCCTTCCTTGGAAATCACATGACCAAGGAATACTACCCGATCAATCCAAAACTCGCACTTACTCAGCTTAGCATACAATTGCTTCTCGCGAAGAATCTGCAACACAATCCTCAAGTGCTGGGCATGCTCCTCCACACTGTGAGAATAAATCAAGATATCGTCGATGAACACCACAACAAACTGATCTAGAAAATCCCGAAAGACTCGGTTCATCAGATCCATGAACACTGCTGGCGCATTTGTCAATCCGAATGGCATAACTAGAAACTCGTAATGCCCATATCGAGTACGAAATGCAGTCTTGGAAATATCATCATCTCTAACTCTCATCTGATGATAACCCGATCGCAAGTCAATCTTGGAGTAAACAGAGGTACCCTGAAGCTGATCGAACAAATCATCGATACGAGGTAATGGATACTTGTTTTTTATCGTCACACGATTCAGCTGGCGATAATCAATGCACAATCGCATAGATCCATCTTTCTTCTTGACAAACAATACTGGAGCTCCCCAAGTTGAAACACTCGGGCGAATATAACCTTTATCAAGAAGATCCTGCAATTGCTGCTTCAATTCTCTCATCTCTGACGGAGCAAGACGATAGGGGGCACGAGAAATCGGTGCAGTCCCTGGCATTAACTCAATGCCAAATTCCACCTCTCTAACCGGAGGAAAACCAGGAATCTCATCTGGAAAAACATCAGGAAATTCACAAACCACTGGAATATCATCTATACAAACACTACCTGTGGAGGAATCAATCGCATAGATGAGGTAGCCTTCCCCGCCCGCCTCTAAAGCACGACAGGCTTTCAGAGCAGATACCACTGGCATCGGAGGTCGCGCTCCCTCACCATAGAAAAACCAACTAGAGCTCTCAGTCGTACGAAACTGAACAAGCTTCTGGTAACAATCCACGGTAGCTCGGTAGGTAGTCAATAGGTCTATACCTAGAATACAATCAAAATCTTCCATCTCCAGGATCATAAGATTCGCAGTCAATTCGTTACCCTCAAAATCTAAGGGACAATCCATCACTAGACGCTTCGCTAACACCGAATGACCCATCGGGGTAGAAACGGAAAGAATGACGTCTAGAGAAACATATGGTAACTTATGACGCTTAACAAATCGTGCAGAAATGAATGAATGTGATGCTCCGGTATCAATAAGAACAAAAGCAGGAATACCGCATAAACGAAAAATACCTGCTATGACTCTCTCTGTCTCATCTGCAGCCTGATCCTGGTTCAGCGCAAAAACCTGACCTTGGGCACGAGGTCGAAGATTTGAACTACCCACTGCCTGACCCTGCCTCCTCTGCTGAACAGTCGTCTGAGATCCGGAACCAGATCCTGCTCCACCTCGCAACTGAGGACAATTCTTCTTGATATGACCCATCTCTCCGCACTGAAAACAAGCTCCCGCGGCTGATCGGCATTGTTCCGATGGATGGTTCTTCCCACAATGCACACAAGAAACCTTCTTCTTACCAAAGCGGAAAACACCGCTAGACCGTGATCCAGATCCAGAAGAAGAAGAACCAGATTTCTTGAAAGACTGAGATCGAGGGCTCAAAGTACTCGGAGGTCTAGAAGAAAGAATAGCCCTACCACGCTGGAGACTGATCTCTGCCTGGCGACACCGGTTCACTAACCCATCATAAGAAGTAGGATTATCACAGACAGTGACTCGATCAAAAATCTCCTGGTTAAGACCCTGGAGGAAATGGTCATACTTGGCCTCAGAACTGCCACTGATATGAGGGGCAAAGGGTAACAACTCGAAGAACTTCTGCTGATATTCATCAACAGACATACTCCCCTGCTTAAGATTCAGGAGCTCAATCGTCTTTGCCTGGCGAAGGGCTGGAGGAAAATACAGCTGCATGAAAGCTGCACGGAACTCGGCCCAGGTCACCCTACCCTGAGACTGGACTATCGGCGCAGAAGTCGATCGCCACCACTTGCACGCACGGCCCTCGAGAAGAAAACTAAGAGTCTCCATCCTCTGCTCCTCGGTGCACTGGAATGCACGGAAACAACTCTCCATGCGCTCTAACCAATCCTCAGCATCATCGGGAGTCTCACCGCCGACTAAAGGCTTAGGCCCCATCTGAATGAAACGGTGCAAATCAAAACGCCTAGGACCATCCCGACGATGACGATGTTCACGATGACGCCTACGATCGTCCTGGTCACCCCAACGACCTACACTTCCCTGACTACTCTCATCACCAAAGTGTTCAGCCATCGCTACAAGATAGAATGGGGAAAAATGGTAAAATGGTCAACGAAAATCCCAAAACAGAATCTATATCCCAAAATCGTAAGCATGCTCTGATACCATAAATGTAGTGACCCGTTCCAGAATCACCTACTAATCAAGAACTAAGCATGCAATTAACTTAATTAATAATAATCAGAGATAACAGCGGAATTATGGCCAACGACAATAGTTATACAACCCAATCGAAAACAGAACAACTCAAAATATATTCGGTACAACCATATCGAAATAGAATAGTACTGAAAACTAAACCAACCAGCTACTCACTGTCCTCCTCCTGCTCTTCCTGAGCCATCCAACCTGAGGCCTGCCCCGAGGGAATGGGGTGTCCAAGATAAACAAAACCGAGGACGTGAGCGATAAGAACGCCCAGTACAAAAGCATGAGTATACAAGCCTATATGAAATGCACATGCTATGATATGATACCAGGGTAGTCAAGAAACAGGAGTAACAAAGGATCTCAAAATGCTCAGTCTAGAGGCGCCAAGTGGATAGTGCCGCGCGGTACTCCTCTGGGTCACTGCATCCACTACAAGAACAGACGTGGACCAAAAATGTCCCGGATCACCGAAGCCCTCCCGACCCGTCGGCCACTGTGTACTCTCGGTGTCCATGCGTCCACAAGACAAGACAGGGCTGAGCGGCCCCACAAGATATAGCTTATCTCGAAAGAGATACAGCTCAACAATAAAGGCTATCTCGAAGGAGATACGGCTCAACATGAAATGCAACATGCATCATAAAGCGTGACATAATAGCATGCATCATATGACATATATCAATGCACCACATAATCATGCAACACATATAAGAATGTATACTCGACCAGGATATCTCGGATAGTACTTTCGTACCTCTATCACAGCAAGCCTAGCCTTACGCAACACCGCTAATCAGGTCTAGAACAAGCCTACGCATCAAAAGCATACCCAATGAACAATACTACCATGCTCGACTAGCAAAACCAGTACTACCAAAAGTTTAGGGTTTACCTTCGTCCGTCGACAGCCCTTTGATGTCGATTGCCTCGTAACTCAGGCGTCGCTACGCTACCAAATCTGACAGCTCTTGGCTATCGCTCGACCGACAACTAACCCTAGAAACCTTCCAAACCTCTCAAATATGAGACACAACTCAAGAATTTGCAATGCAAAATGAGGAAATCCGAGCACTATTTATAGGCTATGTTCGGATCCACCGAACCCACTTCGGAACGTCCGAACTCCTACGTGTCCATCGGCTCTTGACACCTCATGATCGGATCCACCGAACCTACACTTCGGATCATCCGAACTTGCATGTAAACTGACGTGTCGATCAACTCTTGACACCTCATGATCGGATCCACCGAACCCACTTCGGATCGTCCGAACTCTTCGGTGCTACCGAACCATCTTCGGTCCGTCCGATCATGACCACGGTCAAAATACACATTAAACCTTCTTAATCACCATTAATCCGTTAATTACCCAATTTGGAATTCGGGCTACTACAGTTGAGCACAGCAGCTTCCAGCAGCGAGATATTCTGCTTCAGTTGTGGAAGTTGCTATGGATGTTTGCTTCTTACTGAACCAAGAGATCAGTCTGTCTACAAGAAACTGACATGATCCATCTGTACTTTTTCGAACAAGCTTGCATCATGCATAATCTGCATCTGAATATCCAATTAAATTGAAAGATGAATCTTTAGAATACCATAATCCCACATTTTGTGTGCCCTTAAGATATTTCAAAATACGCTTGGCAGCAGTAAAATGTGATTGCATAGGATTTGCTTGAAATCTGGCACACATGCATACAGCAAATACAATGTCAGGACGACTAGCAGTCAGGTACAATAATGAACCTATTAAACCTCTGTAAAGTGTCGTCTCGACTGATATTCCCCTTTGATCAGTGTCTAATTTAACTGATGAGCTCATAGGAGTGCTTGCAGCTGAACATGATTCCATACCAAATTTCTTCAGCAATTCCTTAGTGTATTTCATTTGACTGATAAAAGTTCCTGAATCCAGTTGCTTCACTTGTAAACCAAGAAAGAATGTCAGTTCACCCATCATGCTCATTTCGAATTTATCCTGCATTAACTTAGAAAACTTCTCGCATAATTTGGGGTTAGTTGACCCAAAAATAATGTCATCAACATAAATTTGAACGAGTAAAATATGATCATTCTTGGAAAATTTGAACAAGGTCTTATCAACTGATCCAACAGAAAAATCGTGATCAGTTAGAAATTTTGAAAGAGTTTCGTACCAAGCTCTTGGGGCTTGTTTAAGACCATATAAGGTTTTGTTCAAATGATATATATGATCAGGAAGGTGATGATTGATAAAATCTGGAGGTTGTTCAACGTAGACTTCTTCCTACAACTAGCCATTCAGAAATGCACTCTTCACATCCATTTGATAGACCTTGAAATTTTTGAATGATGCATAGGCGAGGAATATCCTGATTGCCTCCAGTCTTGCAACTGGTGCATATGTCTCATCATAATCAATTCCTTCTTCCTGCCTATAGCCTTGTGCCACTAGCCTTGCTTTGTTACGCATAACTGAACCATCTTCGTTCAGTTTGTTCCTGTACACCCACTTTGTACCTATAACAGTTTTCGAAATTGGTCTTGGAACTAAGTTCCAGACATTGTTATGGACAAACTGATTTAGCTCTTCTTGCATTGCATTTATCCAGTTTGGATCAGCAAGAGCTTCATCAGTCTTCTTGGGTTCTAGTTGTGATACGAAAGCTGAATGAATAAATATATTGAGTATCTGATTTCTTGTTCTTACTGGATCAGATGGTTTACCTATTACCAACTCTGGAGGATGTGATTTCTTCCATCTGAGTTCAACATTTATTGCTTCTGAATCAGCAACTGCTTCTATGGGTAACTGAACATTTTCAGTTTAAGTTGGAGCAGTTTCAGTTGGTAACTGAATGTCATTCGGTGGCTCTAATAACTGATCATTTGGAACAGCTTCTGGTTCTTCTGGTTGATCCAATACTTCCGGTTCCGGTGATTGAAGATTGCTTTGAGTGATATGGATATCTTCTTCATCATCATCATCCAAGCTTATATATGTAAATCTATCAGCTAGCTCAACTTGATCAGTTGGCTTATCAGTTAGTATAGTTTCATCAAAAACAACATGAATAGATTCCTAAACATTTAAAGTATTTTTGTTGAAGACTCTATACGATTTACTCACTGAAGAATATCCAAGAAATATTCCCTCTGCAGATTTAGCATCAAAGGCTTTTAAATGAGTTTTACCATTGACAAGTATAAAACATCTGCAGCCGAATATTTTGAAGTAGGAAACCACACTTTTTCTTCCATGCCAGATCTCATAAGGTGTTTTCATATGATTCTTATTAATCATTGATCTGTTTTGAGTGTAACACGCAGTGTTCACTGCTTCTGCCCAAAACCTTTGAGAAATACCAGAATCAGCAAGCATTGTTCTAGCAGCCTCTTTAAGGGTCCGATTTCTCCTTTCAGCTACACCATTTTGATGAGGAGTTCTAGCTGCTGAGAGCTCATGCTTAATTCCGGCATTCTAAATAATTTAAAGAATTTGATTGATAAACTCAGTTCCTCGATCAGATCTGATTCTATCAATTCCAACTGATTTTTCATTTAATAGTCTTTTGAAAAGCTTAATCAGTTGAGCAGCAGTTTGGTCTTTGGACTTGAGAAAAATAACCAAGTGAATCTTGAAAAGTCATCTATAACCACCAAGGTGTATTTCATTCCCCCTAAGCTCATGACTGGTGTTGGACCAAATAAATCCATATGTAACAGCTCTAAGCATCGGGAAGAAGATTTACGACCCTTGTTCTTAAGAGAAGATTTGATTTGTTTACCAAACTGACATGCTGAGCAAATTTTGTCTTTGATAAAATCCATTTTGGGCAGCCCAGTAACAAGATCGTGGTTACTCAAATATGCAATAGACTTGAAATTCAGGTGGTTTAATCTTTTATGCCACAACCAGTTTTTAGAAGATTTTGAGGCAATAAAACATACTGGTGCATAAGGTTGATCATTCCAACTGACTTTGTAAGTGTTTCCACACCTTTTGCCAGTTAGAACGATCTCTTCAGTTGAGTTTTTGACTGAACAAGAATGTTTGTCAAACTGAACCGAGAATCCATTATCGCATAATTGACTGATACTGATCAGATTATACTTAAGATTCTCAACTAATAATACATCATTAATGGTGAAGTTACCATGGATAAGCTTACCCTTACCCACAGTTTTACCTTTAGAATTATCTCCAAAACTGATGTTTGGTCCAGTGTATTTCACCAATTGAGATAATAAATTTGTATCTCCTGTCATGTGGCGTGAACATCCACTGTCCAGGTACCATATAGATTCAATGCTTGCACTTGTTACCTGCAATCACACACAAGATAAGATTTTGGTACCCCTTTTTCTATTTGGGTCCAAAGTTGATTAGTCCTTTAGGAATCCAGACTTGGATCAGTCTAACAGACCGTCCAGTTGCTGTATTCCAGATGGTCTATCCCTGTTTGTGTGTGCTTGATGTACGGTGTGCAGGAATGATTTGCCCTTTTTCAACTGATTGTTCAGCCAGTATCTTTTCTGAACTGGCTTGCTGTTGTAGTAATTTGAGTAGCCATTAGAGTAATTTTTGCTGAAAATTTTCGGTTGCTGACTTCGAGAGTCAGTCACAACTTTTGGCCTATAACCAATTCCACATCTTTTGCCCTTGTTCATACTTTGAGTTGGCTGTTCAATCAGTTTACTTGGCTCAGCTTGTTCTTGTACCATAACTGATTTTACAAAGTGAATGTATTCCCTTTGTTTATATTCAGTTTTGGGTGAGTATCTTTGGAAGACGAATCATCTTTACTACAGAATCCTAAACCAGTTTTATCAGTAACTGATTTCTGAGAATTCTGTATATCAGTTAAAGCATCAGACGATTTGTTCCAATCCTGAATAAGCTCAGTGTGCTTTGAGTTTTCAAGCAACAACTTTTGAATCATTAATTGATCCATGCTTCTTTCATTTCTGAGCTCAGCAATTTCCATTTTTAGACTCAACATATCAACTGATTCATCAGTTTTTGTTTTATCGTCTTTGGGATCATTTTGCTTCACTCTGGCTTTTTCAAACAATAAAGAAAGCTTTTGATACTCATTAACCATGTCATGCAATGTCGAAATAAGTTCTTATCTGGTAAAATCAGTTGAACTAAAATCAAATACATGTTGACTGCTGGACTCTAGTTCTGTATCAGCAGCCATCAGACATTTTACTTCTTCTTCATCTTCACTAGAATTGCATGAAGTTTCTGGTTCTGATTCCTCGCTGTCAGTGTCTGCCCATTTGGCTTTGCTATCTTCAGCTAGGAGTACTTCATGTTTCTTTCTGTAGGGCTTCTTGTCATCCTTAGATCTCCTCTTGTGCTAATATACTTTCTTCTTTCTTTAAGTTGAAACTTGACTGTCCTTCTTGGGTTTGGGACAGTCAGCAATATAATGACTTGGTTTGCCACAGTTGTAGCATGCATTTGACTCTTCTCTGGAGTTGTTTCTTTGATAGTTCTTTTGAAAATTCCCTTGATTCTTCCTCATGAATCTTCCAAACTTCTTAATGAACAATGACATGGCATCGTTGCTTAGTTTATCGGCAGCTTTCTCAACTGAACCAGTTGGTTCTGTTCTTACAGCAGTTAAGGCGGTAGTTGCTGCTGGGGTAGATGGTTCTCCCTCTCGACTTTGCAGTTCAAACTCATATGCTTTCAAGTCAGCGAATAGATCATGGAGTTCAACTTTGTTGAGATCTTTAGACTCCCTCATCGCCATGGTTTTCACATCCCATTCCTTGGGAAGATCTCTGATTATTTTCAATGCAACTTCTTTGTTTGAATACACCTTTCCAAGTGCATTAAGTTCGTTGATGATGCAGCTGGTTCTTTCATCATATTCATGCATTGTTTCTCCAACTTTCATTCTGATGTTGTCGAACTTCTGCACGGCATCAGAAAGTTTGTTTTCTTTGGTTTGTTCGTTGCCTTCGCAAAGCTGAATTAACTTCTCCCAAATTTCTTTGGATGTCTTGCACATCTTGATTTTACTGAACGTTACTTTGTCCAGTGTTTTGTACAATATGTCCTTTGCTACATTATCTAGATTTGCTTTCCTCTTGTCCTCAGTAGTCCATTCATCTCTAGGTTTTTCAATTATGTGTGGTGCCCCATCTGTGATTGCAACTGCTGTATTGGCTTTCAAAATCTTCATGGGTCCGTCAGTTATAACGTACCACATGTCATCATCCTGTGCAGCTAGATGAGCCTGCATCCTGATCTTCCAATCGTCAAGAGTCTTCTCTTGAGAACATAGGAATCTTGTTGAATGAAGACATAGTGAACAATTTAAGTAAGATAATCTTTGATAGGATATAACTATGCTCTGATACCACTTGATAGGATCGGTTAATCGAGTAAGGAGTGTTTAGAAGGGGGGGTTTGAATAAACACTGCTCAAATTTAAAATATTCTTAGACAATATGAGTTCAGTTCTGTTACAAACTGAACCTAAATATCCCGTCGGTCAACAACAATCAGTTAAACTGAATAAAACAGTTGCGGAAAACTAACTGACTGGAATATAGAATATCTAACTGAAAATGGTAACTGAAATAATGACACAGTAAGTTTCTGGATGTTCGGAGAATTGAATAACTCTTACGTCACCCCTTCTATAACGAAGATAGGATATACACTAAAAGACTTTGATCAAATACACGACAATGTACTGACCTACTTCAGTTTGGACTTATCATTTTCCCAAAACTGGAACTCTTAGCATACAATACTTTTATAGATCGTAACTGATCTTAGCACAACTTAGAAAATCTATAAAGATTACAAAGTGCTAAATAGGCTCAAGAATGTAGTCTTGAATACTACTGATATGACTAATAAGCGTGAGCTTTGATTTCTGATTGCGAGTAGATATTTTTGCAGCGTAACAGCAAGTAGAATAGGATAACTGAAAGTCGGGAGGTCTTCAGTTGCTGTTCTTCGACTATTTATAAGCTCTCCTCTCAACAGTAACAATAAAGAATGTTTGTATATTCTAACCGTTGATTGCCACGTCGATATATTCTGACAATCGTACACTGTTTATTCTGCAATGCGGCGTTCCACTACTAGTTGCAGGTATATGTACTATTTTGTCTGTTGTCGCTTTCAACTGATGATGCAACTGAGAGGTCAGCTGGTAATGAATCAGTTGCCGAAAATGAACTTCAGTTGTAGAACAGTTGACTGGGTTCAGCAGATGACGTGTTCAGTTGTTGAGCAGTTCATTTGCTAAATTCAATTGGTATTCAGTTGATGAGTAGTTCAGTTGTTAAATTCAGTTGGTGAGTCTTTTTGTCAAAGCACCGGAATTAAGTTTCCAACAGTCTTCAATCTTCTTTCCAATTCAAGCCAATTCGTCATACACTCCATATGCTCCTTACTTGCTTCATGATTTGCAAGACATCGACTCAAATTATGCCAATCATTGTATCCGTCATTAGCTAACTGACCATATCCAGTCTTGGTTACTTGCTTCTTGAATAACTTACAGCAAAAACAAAAAATCTTGTCACAAGAAACTGAATATAATAGCCATCTTCTATCACATTCCTCCTCGTTTGGCAATATTCTCTTATAATGTGACACATTGAAATGCCTGTTAGCGCTATCTTTAGGAAACACATTTATGACATCTCTATTCGGACCTCTTTCTACTAAAAAGTATCTAACTTTTTGATCAATGTTGTCCCACTTTGCCGGATCATCAGACCAAGTTTCCTGATTACAGTTCTCATATTGAACAAACTCTTCATCTTTCTCATGATCATTGAATTCATCCACATCGACAGACTCGAGGACTTTTTTAATATCAATCTCATTCTCATCCAATTCATTATCTTGTTCTCTGCTAATTGAATTATCAACCGTGTCTTCAACCTCTGCAACTATGTTTTTGTTTGAAACGAAGTACTTGTTAATATCTCCAGCTTGACTATGAATCATTTCTTCAATCTGTAGCTTTATTTTTCTTTTTTGAGACCCAGACATGTACTTAGGAGGCATGATTAACCTAAGAATTCAAAAAAATAATGCAATGAACAATATGAGCAGGTCTATGTTTAAAGACAGTAGTGAATAATTTTTTTTTTTATGAGTAAACTAATCAGCTGGTTATTAAATCATATCAGATCAAGATTTTATCTATTTAATTGACATTCAATTATTCAACATGTGTAATTCATAAGATATAAGATCATCATTTGCCATTACCATAATACATCTAGATTTACAAAAGCTACATTCAAACAACATATTCAGGAACCTTCTGGTTTGGATGTGAATTATTGAATGACTTTCAGAGAAACTTAACTATAGTATTTTCTATCATTTCTTGTTTGTGCAAGTCCACAACAGCGGTTATCGCAGAGAGGTAAACCCTTCAAAGTACATCAAGATTTTCCACATGCCATTTTGTCTTTATAATTTATTAAGCTTTCCAAACTATTATAGAATATAGCTTAATATGAAGATATTCAATGGGAAATCTGTATAAATCTTGGTGCAGCTGACAATCAATAAGACAGACTCACAGCTTTTATGAATAATCATATCGGACTCTTGAGCATCGCTCCCAGTCGAGTACCATCCTAGAACATAAAAATGTGGAAATACCTTCTTATTAAAATCGGACTCTTACTTGTTTTCTTCTATTTCTCTCTTGTTGTTCATGTGGGAAATTCTTGCCCAATTTTTCTCTGTGGCAACAACTCAATAGCCATAAGATATCCTTTTATACTACAAAACCTTACTCCAACGAATGATTGCACGTATATCAAACTAACTTGCAATATTTCCCTAAACACAATTTTTCTAAATCTTCCTTACTACGGAGATTTCGTCGCGCAAATCATCGACTTGTAAAAAAAATTCATTTAAATCATAAAACTACAAATTTAAATCCAATATATCAATAGAAATCAAAGTATTCAAGTAGCAAGATTGGGGGGAAATCATTATAATAAAAATTATTACCGTACATAACATTAATACACTTACAAAGGACAAGGGTGAGCAAGTGATGCTGGGCCTGGAGCGAAGATGGAGAAGACAGAAGGATAGAAGAGTGGAGCGGTGAAAAGCAATTTTACAGGCTTTTATTTGGTATTTATTGATTCTTTATAATTTAATATTTATAAATTTAAAAACAAGTTTTTTTATAAATAATAAATTTTTTTTAACATTTTTGGGCCCCAAAAAAGATTGGGCCTGAGTCATTGGACTCTTTGGACTCTGAAGAAGCACGGCCCTGGTTGGTAGAGTATTTCATCAAAGAGAAATCCAATACTGTCGATGTAGAGACCCTGTCATTAAAGGATTCTTATTTCGCTTTTGATAAAGATAGAAACGGCGGCTCTAAAAGCAGCACAATGCAAAACAACACGTCTCTTCACCTGTATATTTACAAGCCCTTTACGCGTGCTTTCGTCAAAGCGGCCTCGAACATGAAGATCAAAAGCGTGCCAGCTCTGGAGCTGTTTAGGGCATGTTCCTGTTAGCTAAAATGCTTAAATCCTAAATATGAATACCGAAGTTATAGAGAAATAAACGAAAACGGCATAGTATAGGTACATAATATTGATCGAAAGCGCGCAACATGTTATTGAAAGTATAAATATGGTGTATGTAAATTAGTAAGAAAACTGTAAACAAAACCGAAACATGCAACAAGTACAATTTTATTAAAACATAATTGTCCTCTCCGATGGTGCTTAAAGAATCAAGACGAACAACTGTTTTCCAAGATACAAAGACCAAACATGCAATAACATAGCACAAAGATACTACATCGACTAACTGAAGAAAGTACGTGAACTTTATTACGTAAAATGAGGAAGCAGGAGAAAACAAGAAGGAATGAAGGAGTAGTATGTTTTGAGGACTCTGGGACAAGTATTGGTAGGAAGAAGTTTTATCTTATGCACATCTTATGTGAGGCTTGGAGCACCATCTACCTCGAGAGTTCATCACAGATTTATTGGGAGTCATTACCTCATTCGTTTAAGTATATGAAGATTCCAACTACATGACTCGATCTAGACCATGATTCTGATATCAATTGTTAGGATTTAGGTCTCAGATTTTGATTACCAAAAATGATAAAAGATAATAAAAGATCAATACAAGAACACAAAAGATTTATAGCGGTTTTCTCTCGATAGAGAGACTTTTTCTATTCTATGGGTCTCACCTTATTTACCCTCATTTTTTAAGAAAATATCATATATATATATACCTTATTTACCCTCATTTTTTAAGAAAATATCATATATATATATACATATATATATATATATATATATATATATAATTCAAAAGCCAAATCCTCAAATTAGATGAGAAGCGATTTATATAATTTAATAAAATGATATTATATATGTTGCCATAAATTTTTTGTTCGTTAAATTCCTATTTAATATACGTTTCATTTGGATATTAATAAAAGTCTAAAACTAAGAATATTCTAAGATCGTCAATTCTAGTAGGTCGGTTGAGCAATAGTACTATTAAAAAATTACTCAACCCAAACCCAACTCAAACCCGAGCCAACACGAAAACTTTCAATCCAAACCTGAACCCGAATCAACTCGATTAACCCGTATAACCTGATTTTGAATTTTTTTTGAAAAAAAATTAAATAAAATTCAAAAAAATAATACTAATATTTTAATTTAAACAATAATAATAAAATCTCTTTCATATATATTATTTAAATTTTAAAATCTAATCGTAAAAAAATAAAGTATATTTATTAAATCAAATAAACAATTGTTTAAAAAATAAAAAATATTCAAAACAAATATTAAATGAGTAGGTCTCTTGTGAGACGGTCTCATGAATATTTATCTGTGAGACGGGTCAACCCTACCCATATTCACAATAAAAAGTAATACCTGTAGCATAAAATGTAATACGTTTTCATGAATGACCCAAATAGAGATCCGTCTCACAAAATATGATCCATGAGACCGTCTCACACAAGTTTTTGTCATATTAAATTATTAAAATTAGTAAATATTTTTTCAGACATACAATATATAAAAATATAGAGAATATTATTTAATTAATTTTTAAAAAAAAATTTAAAATTTCAGGTCAACCTGGGTTGACCTGAACTAACCCAACCCGATCATTTTTTTGGTCGATTATTGGGTTATCGGGTCCAATCCGATCTGACCCAAACCCGAAACCTAAAACCTAAACCTGATTTTTTTTGTGTTAATCCGTCTCGAGTTGATGGGTCTTATTTGAATCCTAGAATATTCCATACATTATTTAATTCTAGCAAGAGTACACATAAATGAATTAATTAAATTTTAGAAACAAAAATTCATACATTCGAAATGACGATGGGAGGCTTAAAAAAATAAAGACAATTGTACGAATGGATATTGTGAACCCACGTGGAAAGATTATTAACTGTGTCTGACCTTGGTTGGTGGCGACCATTAATAAATATTGATTTGCCTAGTATACTTTATCTTAAAATTAGTAAGTTTAATAATTTGAATAATTATTTAAAATCATAATTAAAAATTTGTTATATAAAATTATTTTATGTTATTTGAGATAACACTCAACTATGATAACAATTTTTTGATTTCAAATTAATTAATTTTTTTAATCATTGTATTAGATATTTTGACAGAGTAATATTGTTACTAATTAGAAAAATATAAAAAAAATATTTAAAAATCATATATTATTTTATCTATCAAAAATTTTAAAAATAAATTAATATTTTTCAAAAGATCAAAACACTTATCATTATTAGATGATTAAATATTGACTAAAAAATTTAAAATATTTTTGATAACATATTAAAAAATATTTATATTAAATATGTGATTAATATCTATAATATTATTAAGTTTTAAATTATGTTTTTTTTTGTTAGTTGTACTTTATTTGTGAATAAATTTTATATATAAAATAAAATGTAAATAATATTAGACAAAAACTTGTGTGAAACAGTCTCACGGGTCATATTTTGTGAGACGGATCTTTATTTGGATAACTCATGAAAAAGTATTATTTTTTATGCTAAGCGTATTACTTTTTATTATGAATATGGATAGGGTTGATCCGTCTCACAGATTGGGATCCGTGAGACGGTCTCATGTGAGACCTACTCTATAAAATGAAGTGTAAATAGAAATTCCATGATTTGCAAGATACTTAGTATTAAACCGGAACATTCACCCGATGCGAATTAAAATTTCGATATCTGGGGAAAAAAAAAAAAGAAGAAAAAAGCCGGCAAGTATTTTTCGGGAAGCAGCCACTTGCGACCCCTCAACTTTGACCTTTTCTCGAAAAGATGATCTGTCTGTTATTACATTCTCAAAACTCTATAAATTCTCCATCCCACAATATCACTTCTCATCCAAAAAACCATTAATCCAACTTTGCAATTACAATGGGTTCTCTCCATTATTCGTTTCTTGTCTTGCTCGCCATTCTCGTTTCTTCGGCGAATGCTCAAAAGGGTCTACACCTTCCCGTTCGGAAGGACCCGAAAACGCTGCAACACTACACCACCTTCCAAATGGGCAGTAATCGGACCAATATAAACACGGTCATCGACCTAGGCGCCGAGATCTTGTGGTTCGGGTGCGACAATTACACCTCGAACTCGTACTCCCCAATCGCTTGTGACTCGAGCAAATGCGAGCTGGCCAAGGGGCTGGGATGCATAGTCGAGTGCCATCGTTCAGACCCGCGCCCCGGCTGCACCAACAACACCTGTGGCTCCACCAATTTCAATCCATTCGAAGAATTCCTCTCCGGCGAGGGATACTATGAGGACACGTTGTATGCTAAGGAAAATGTACAAGTGCCCCAATTCATCTTCTCTTGTTCGAGCAATGATTACTTAAAAGGCCTGGCGAGTGGCACCATTGGCATGTTAGGCCTCGCCAGGACCCAAATTTCTTTGCATAAACAGGTGACAGGGAAGCTGAATTTGCCTGATAAGTTCTCAATTTGCCTCCCTTCGTCGGGATTGGGTAAGTTGTCCATAGGGGACGTTTCCTCGTCGAGTAAACCCGACATATCCCCTTTGCTCAAGTCCACGCCTCTGATCATAAACCCCAATAGCACGTCGCCGGTTCACGCGGTGGGTGATGCAGCGGTAGAGTATTTTATCGGCGTGAAATCCATTAGGGTCAATGGAGAGACCCTGTCCATAAAGGATTCTTACTTCACTTTTGACAAAGATGGAAACGGTGGCACTAAAATCAGCACAATTCAAAACTACACCTCTCTTCATACGTCCATTTACAAACCCCTTACGCGTGCTTTCGTCAAAGCGGCCTCGGACATGAAGATAAAAAGCGTGGCTGCTGTGGCGCCGTTCAGGGCATGTTTCAGCTCGAGCTCGATTTCTAAGACAGCAGCAGGGCCTGCGGTGCCGCCAATCGACCTGGTTTTGCCTGGAACTGATGTGTACTGGAGGATCAATGGAGCAAATTCCATCGTTGAAATCGACCAGAAAACATCGTGCCTTGGATTTGTGGAAGCCGCGCCAAGGCCAAAGCCTGCAACTGCGTGGCCAACGACTTCGATCGTTATAGGAACCCATCAGTTGGAGGAGAATTTGCTGGTGTTTGATTTGGTTTCTTCACAGCTTCAGTTCAGTTCTTCCCTTCTGGCCCATGGAAAAAGCTGCTCCCGCGTTTAAGACAACAAAACGGGGATTTATTATCGATATAATAAATTAAATGTGCGCTATTTCACAATAATAATTGCATCTGTATTTGTATAATATCACATGTGCAGATCCAAAAAGCTTTTCGGTCGATTTGGTTGCTAACTAAATCGAATATGCAATATTTTGAATAAACCGACTTTGTTTTCGAGCAAACAAAACTGAACAAATCCAAATTTTATGATCCTACAATTCTATGATCCGTGAAGTGTTTTCAGCATGACCTATTTCTTTATAAAAATAATTAAACAAAAAAAAAATCACCATGTTGTTTTATAATAAAGAATATTGATGCGGAATCATGAAGGTCAGCCCTTATTACCCTTGGGGATGCAGATTACAAAACCTCTATCCGTAATAGCTGGAGAACTCATTGCCATTGATGAAGGGATTCAGTTAATACATAATCAAAATTTATGGATACACCAGGTTACATCAGATAATCTGTTGGCAGTGCAAGCACTCGCTTGCCCAACGGAAAACTATGGTTATATTGGAGCTATTGCTGCAAACATCAGAAATATCCTGACAGCTCAAGGCCATTTAAATCAAGAACATGTTATGCGCACGCGGAATGGCGTTGTGCACTCGCTCGCTTTTTTTGCTATTTATTATTCCCCTTCACCTTTTGTGTGGAAGACTGGGATTTTCCTATTTGGTTAGTAGACCTTGTAATCAAGCACATTTGTCAATATAGATAAAAGTACAAGTTCTTCGGTCAAAAAAATATATCCAAATTTCAAATTAACTAAATAAAATTTCCATATTAGATTGTTTTAGTTGATTATTTTTTAATACTCAAAAATTTTCTCAAAAATTTGCGGTGTTTCGGAAAGATTCGTCTTCAAAATGCTTAAACACGCTAAACAACTATTTACATGATCATTGAGGGGATCATCCATCTTTGTGCACCTTATTTCACTTGCTCATTATCTTGTAGTCAAGCTTATTTGTTGTTGTTAGTTTTTTGTAAACTATACAAAAATGGCCACAATAGTGTACGATTGTCACAGAATGTTGACATAGACAAAAGACAAACCAATAGACACTTTCTTTTTTGAAACTGATCTTTATTTAAACTCGAGAACGTTGGATTCAGAGTCTATAAAAAGAGAATGAATTCAGTTTAGTAAAGTTCTATGACTTTTACAGAGATTCAAGCATTCAAACTTTCAAGTATCTGAACTAAACTCAATTAGCCGAGGACATTTTACAAAGAATTGTATATGATCATTGAGGATCATCAAGTGCTAGGATATCGATGTATTATAATTCAATGTATTTAATAGTAGTCTGTATATCGTTATTCATTAAGTGGAGGTGTACTAGAAGTTTCAGTTTGGTAGTGTTTATGTCCAAAATGAACTAGGATTTTGTAAATTACTTATATTATCCAAAGCCTTCCAGCGTGAGCCTTCCAAAAGGAAGAATGAGTGACGTAGGAGCTTGAGTTCTCCGAATATCCAGAAACAAATATGTGTGCTCTCTACTCTCATTTTACTTTTTAGTTCATATAACCAAGCCATTATTTGATTTATTTTAATATGTCAGTTTTGCTTCTTTCTACATTTATTTTTTAGTCAACTGACATTGACAGTCAAGAATATATCAGTTTCCAACACGACTATTAATCTTAAAGAAGTAAATCGTGTCCAGTGTTTATTCCACCCATTTCTAAACACTACAACTGATACTATCAAGTGGTATCAGAGCAAGGCTTATCCTCGACTCTGAATATTTCTTTTCAAATTGCTTCATTCAACAAAATTCTGATGTTATCCAAGTAAGATTTTGATGACTAGAAGATAAGAGGGCAAACTCATTTAGCTACTCAAGATGATGATATATGGTTCGTTATTTCAGATGGACCAATGAAGATATTAAAAGACAATACGACAATAGTCATCACTGACAATGCTCCTAAAATGATAGAAAAACCAATGTGTGAATGGACAAATGATGAAAAGAAGAAATCAATCTAGATAATGTGGCTAAATACATTTTGTACAACATTATTTATGAGGATCGGTTAACTCGGATAAAGTGTTTAGAAGGGCGTCGAATAAACACTTTGGCTTTTTCAGTTTTTTAAGAATGTGAGTCAGTTATTTGAGGAACTAGTCTCGAAATATTGTATGTCAATATCAATCCACTAGAAGACTTTGATTTATACAACTACTTGTACAAACCCATTCCGGAAGGGCAGCACCCAACTAGAACTCCTAGCACTCAAGATTGTAGGCAGCACCTCACAATCAGCATATTGTTTAATGTCTCATATGCAAATACTACATACACAAGTTTTACGTCTTTGTGCAAGACTCACTCAACTAATTCTTCGAACTTCAACTCTCTTGTATATGTGTGAGTGATTGTGTGTGAGGAATTTATCATTTACAGTGTATATCTCAAGTGTATCCTCACACAAGGGCTTGTGCTCTCAACTAGCTGATTTCTTCATGCTAACTGCCCATACTTTGAATCCACTTCCAAAGCTCTTGTTTGATCTTCAAGATGTTGTATTTATAGGCTCCAACACTGATATATACGTTAGACACAAGAATATGACCGTTTGAAAAGTTTCTGTACTGTTTTCGAGATTGCAACGGTCAAATTCAGCTTGCTGGGCATTTTCCCGACTGGTCAACTCTAGTCAACTGGTCAACTCTGGTCAACTCAACTGGTCATTCAGTCGGACTGGTTCAGTTGGTCTGGTTCAGTTCCACTGGTTTAGTTGGACTGGTTCAACTGGTCTTCAACTGGTTCAGTTTCAGCTGGTGTGCTGAAATCAGCCTAGCTGATTTCAGTTTGTGCAGAACCAGTAGCTTCATCGTCATTTATCAGCATCATAAGCTTCAATTCAGACTTTGACTTATTAGAATGATTTGTAGATCTTTGTCTTAGCTTTCCAACGCATACTGAATCGCTTCGTTTCGATAACCGAGCTGAGAGATATGACCAAAATACGACAGCTGCTCAAACACAACTGATTGTTGTTTTCGTGTGATCAGTTCGGTAATTGAGCGATCCGTTAGACCATGATAACATCCGAATTTGCCCAACTGACGTGAAATACGATTTGTTCCAAATTGAGTTTTCTAATCAGTTCAGTTGGCGGATTGTCATTTGGATAATACAGTTGAGTGATATCATCAAAATACCAAAGCTCGCCAGAAATTCAGTTTGTGCAAAATTCAGTTTCAGCTAGCTTCTTGTGTTTGCAACTTCACACTTGAGTAAATATGTTAGAAACACAATAACAAGTTTTGTTAACATCAAAATCAAGATTGAGAACTTGAAAAGTTCCAACAAGTTGTGTAACTGATATTCGAGTGAAAATCTCCTCAGTATCACAACTGAACTCCTTAGCTATTTATAATCTTCAATTACAACGGTCATATTAAATGCAATTAATAATGGCATCCATTGAGTTGTCTTGTTTTCCATGTAGACATCCTTCATAAAATAGTACGAGGTATCAGACCGTTGTGCGACGACTGATATGCTCGGGTACCGAATGTTAGTTTGCCTGCTGAAACTCAAACGGCATCTGATGACATGGCCAACTGATCAGGAGTCAAATCGGTCGACTGATCAGTTAAGCTGATCTATTTTTGGCAATGAGTTCTAACTTATGTTAATTCAGTTTGAACGCTTTGTTAGCTTCAGTTTCAATTGAGTTATATTAGTTCTGATCGCTGAATCTGTTCTGTTTGTCAGTTTGGAGACTTATTTATAGTTTTGAGAACTTTAGTTTATTAACATTAGTTCTTCTTAGTCTATTTCAGTCCGATAACTCTTCTTCAGTTCTAAGATCAGTTATGTGTTATCAGTTCGGTTACTGTTCAGTTCTGGTCTTCAGTTTGGTTACTGGTCGGTTTTTCAAACTCCGAAACTCATAATTTCCCAACAATTGCCTGATTTTCGGGGTTTGACAAAACTTAGAATTTCTGAACTGGTTATCTAAAACTTAGATTTTCTGAACTGATGTGTAGATAAAATAAATATTCTGAAATGTAAAAAGTCATACATAAATAAGAAATAAATTTTCATAAATCTTGAAGGATGTAAGTACATATTCGTACAAACATTTCAAAATATAAAGAAAGTTAAAAAATATTGAGCTCCCTCATACATATCGGACACTGATTACTTTTTGGTTTTCTTGTTGGCTTGTCCTTTATCAGTTTTGCTGTCTAGTTCACTGCATTTCTTATTGGTCTCAGTCTTCTTCTTCTCTTCCCTTTTTTCTCAACATCCGCTATTTTAGAAATAGGAGAAATGCTTAACTAACATGTGCAGATACTTTAGCCAACTGATCTTGCACAATGTCAATCTTCTTTGACAAGCTTGTGTGCACAAAATTGATTCTTTGGCTGAGTAGTTCGTGGGAGGTGACCAGTTTTGGTGTTGTGACTGCCTCTCTTTTCATTTTCTGAACTGTTTTCAATAGGGCAAAACAAATCCTTGATTAGTTTCTTCAAGACTTTCATTGTATGATCCTTGAGATATCCAGACTTAAAGAGTGCAACAACTGAATTGACTCGATGTTGGAACATTTCATATTCGCAATCTTGATTTTGATGTTAACAAAACTTATTATTTGTTCTAATGATTTTACCTAAGTACGCAGAAACTGAACTGATCAATTATCGAGCCAAAACTGAAGCTATCGAAGCGCAAAATGAAAGTGCCAACTCCAACTGATCACCCAAACTGAATCAATTCAAATGAAATATCAAAAACCAGTTCAACTGATTGTCTACTGATAGACAATTCAACAGAAGACCTTCAGAAGCCCAGCCACCTGTTGAAGAGCTCAACTAATGAAGAACCCAGCTGACCAATTCAACTGAAGCAGTGAAATCAGTCCAGCTGACGAGCCAACTGATTTCACCAAACTAGTTCAAGATCAGTTCAACTGACCAGTTCAACATCAGTTAGGAATCAATTAGTTTGCAGAACACAACAAGCTTATTCAATGGAATCCAGCTGTGCGCACCGAGGAAAAGTTTTTGTCCAGTCAAAGAACAATAATAGACATTATAGCAGTGCTTAAAGCCAAAACGTTCAAGAATGGATGTCGGAAAGTACAGAAATATTTTGAGGAACAAATTCAAAATGCAACGGATACAATAATTGAGTCTCACTGTACTATCAAACTTTGTGCCTATAAATATAAGATGAAGATTAGTGAAGATATAAAATAAGAGTGTGTGAAGAAGAAGGGCACGTTAAAAGTCTTATTAGCTTATAAGAAACAATCAGCCAGTTGTGAGGGAACACTTCAACGTGCTATCAGCTTAGTATATAAACTCTTTTCCCTCAATGGGTGAGAACACCTTCCCGGTGTATTCATTGTTCAGTTCTCACACACTATCACTCACATATACAGAGAATTGAGCGTATTGTTCAAAAGAGTGAGTCTTGCAAAAAGACGTAAAACTTATGTATGTAGTCTTTGACACATATACATTAAACAAGTGTTGGATGGAAAATACTGCCTTCATTCTAGACTAGGAGTTCAGTTAGACAGTAGGATAAGTCCTAAGCTGATTGGGTTTGTACAAGGTGTTATATAAATCAAAGTCTTCTAGTGTATCTTACCCAAGTTGATACAGGGGTGACGTATGAGGAGTTGAAGTCTCCTAACATCCATAAACATATCTTGTGTTATTTATGTTTAACTTCTTGTTTTTTCTCTTAACTAATTGATCAGTTCAGCTGATATCAATTTAGTTCTGTCCATAACTGAACTAATATAAGCCAAAACTGATCCGTGTAGTCATTGTTCAGTTCTCACACACTCACACACTATGAGTCACATATACATAGAATTGAGCGTACTGATAAGTTGAGTGAGTCTTGCACAAAAACGTAAAACTTGTGTATTTAGTCTTTGACACATAGACGTTAAACAAGTATTGGCTGGAAGGTACTGCCTTCAGTCTAAACTAGGAATTCAGTTAGGCAGTAAGGTAAGTCGTAAGCTGAGGGGGTTCGTACAAGTTGTTGTATAAATCATAGTCTTCTAGTAGATTCTATCTGAGGTGGTAGAAGGGGTGACATAGGAGTAGTTGAAGTCTCCGAACATCCATAAATATATTGTCTTCTTTTTGTTTAACTGCTTGTTTTTGCTCTTAACTGATTTGATCAGTTCAGCTGATATCAGTTTAGTTATGTCCATAACTGAACTGATATAAGCTAGAACCGATCCCATGTAATTTTCAGTTAATTCAGTTGCACAAAATATAAAACCGATTAGTTTTCTTAACAAATGATTATTTCGAGTATTTTCCGCTTGGTTTATAACCAAACTAGATCTAATTCATCGGTGTTTACATTCTTAGGACATGAGCTATTGCAGCTCATTGAAAATATTGTGTTTGAAGCACCTTCAAATGTGATAGATTGTTGACCCAAGATCTGTCAAGCTAGACATAATATTTTCGAGCATCACATCAGTTGCGATTGGTAGATCTAGAAAAAAATATTCTGCAATAGCTTTGGCTTTCCCTTTCCCACTGATATCCACAACTGCTAGATGTCCAGGGTTAGCTTCTTGGTCCACATCTTCTGCAACTTCATTAACAGTTTCTTCTTGAAATGAAAGACTTTAAAGTTGATATGGATAAACAAGAGACATCAGGTTCCTCAATATTCTTCTTTCCAGCAGAGATTATTTTTTTAGATGCTTCAGAAATAAAGAATGTATCAGGAACCACTAGAGCAGTGAAAATCAGTTCAGTTGAAACTGATGGTTCCTAAACTATTGGTCTGGCTTCTGCAATACTCATTTTTCTGTTACGAACTGAAATTCTTCTATTATCAAATCAGCTTCAGCAGCTGGCTTAGTTAGTGCCTCAAAAACTTGTTCAGGAACGAATTCTTCAGAGGATTGTTCTTCCCTGAACTCCTGCTGAATGTCTTCATCAGTAACTAATTACAATAGCTAATCCACTTTTGCGATGTATCACATATAATATGGTATGAACGATGAGTGAAAGAATAATAAGACGTGCTTTTGCACATTTTACGCACAAAAAATGATTTTCAAAGCAAGGGACGTTGATGGAGGGAGGACCTTGCTGAATTCCTTCAATATTCACGTGATGTGCTTCTCAAAAATCATGTGATGTGTGTACTTGTGTGCTGATGGAGAGTCCTAGGGTTTTAAGTTCTTCTGTGCGTGAGTTGTGTAGTAAAATTAGGGTTTTGGGGCCTCAAATTTGATACAAGTACTTGTGTAGCAAGCGAGGCCCAGTAATCCAGGTATAATAGGCCCATTATATAGTAGGTGAAATATTTTGTTTTTGATACTTTTCGAAAATATTAACCGAGCCTCCAAAAAGTCCATATTTTCGTCAAAAATCGATTGTCGGTTCAAAATACGACTCGGAGAGTAAAAACATCTCAAAAAACACCATTTTCAAAAATATCATTTAAAATATTCCATATATTAAATAATTAAAAGTAATCGTTTAATAAAAATATTTTCCTTTATATGGTGCACGGTCTCCGTTCCTCAATCGCGTCTTGAATAACCTTTAAAGCATATTTTTTGCATTCTAGTAAAAACCACATTTTAAACATGTAAAAATTTCTACCACATTTACTTCACACAATTAAACTAATTTAACTAATTATTTTTCATTTTTTTCTAGATTTGCATGTAGTTTAGTTATGTTATCGCATTTTGGACTTTACACAGATGATCAATCAATTTTTACATGATGAATTGATTTTTAATATTGACCCTAAAAATATTGATGAAGCTTTCATTGATAATAGCTCGATTGATGCTATGAAAGGAGATCAGTTTACTAGAAATCATGTCTGAAACTTAGTTCCAAGACCCTCTCATTAATCAGTTATAGTTACAAGATGAGTACATAGAAACAAACTAAATAAAGTTGGAACCATAGTGAGGAACAAAGCAAGACTAGTTGCCCAAGGATCCAGGTAAGAAGAAACAATTGATTATGATGAAACATATGCACCAGTAGCTAGACTGGAAGCCATCCGTATGTTTTTTGCCTACACTTCTTACAAGAATTTCAAAGTTTATCAAGATTTAAAGGGTGCATTCTTAAATGGACAACTACAAGAAAAAGTCTATGTTGAACAACCATCGGGTTATTATGTTTATCACCTAAACAAAGATTTATATGGTTTAAAACAGGATCTGAGAGCTTGGTATGAAACACTATCTAAATTTCTAATTGAACATGATTTTATTATAGTCACAGTTGATAAAACTCTATTTAAATTTATTAAAGAAAATCATAATTTATTAGTATAAATTTATGTTGATGATATTATTTTTGGGTCAACTAAACCCAAAATATATGAAAATTTTGTTAAACTATGCAGAACAAGTTTGAAATGAGTATGATGGGTGAACTGACATTCTTTCTTGATCTGCAAGTGAAAAAATTGGATAATGGTATTTGCATCAGTTGCTAAGTACACAAAGGAACTACTCAAGATATTTGGAATGGAAACATGTTCTGCAACAACGACTCCAATGAGCTCATCAGTTAAATTAGATAAAGATGAAATGGGAATATCAGTTGAGGTATCTATGTATCGATGCTTAATAGGATCTTTATTGTACCTAACTGGAATTTGACCTGATATTGTACTTGATGTCTGTATGCATACTTGGTTTCATTCTAATCCTAAATAATCCCATTATTTAGCTACCAAGAATATTCTGAAATATAATAAAGACATACAAAATGTGGGTCTATGGTATGCTAAAAAGTATTCTTTCAATTTATTTGACTATTCAAATGCAGATTATGTCTGGTGCAAGCATGATCGACAAAGTACTAGTGGATTATGTCAGTTTCAAGGAAGCAGGCTGATCTCATGGTTTAGCAAGAAGTATACTTCCATTGCAACATCTACAACTGAAGCAGAATAATTAGCCGCATGAAGTTGTTGTAACCAACTGTTGTGGATTCAACAACAGTTGACAGATTATGGGATCATTGCACTAGAGTCACCAATCTTTTGTGACAAAACAAGCACCATAACTGTTAACTTCAATCAAATTCTACACTCTAGTACCAAAGACACTAATGTCAAGCATCACTTCATCATAAATCATGCATTGAAGGAGAATATAAGGCAGAAATATGTCCCAAGTGAACAACAATTAGCGGATATATTCACCAAGCCACTATCTAAGACTAAGTTTTCGTTCTTTAGAAATGTTTTGAGACTCATTGATTTATCTTAAAGCTTTATTTAGGGGAATTTTGAGCTTTAGAAAGTCAACTGTAAGATAAAAGTCAATTACCCATTAGTTAGTCTCTTAACTGAACTAAGTCATTGTGTTCTCAGTTTAACTGATCTTATCATTTAGTAGACTTAATTCTTAACCCAGTCTAGTTCCACATTAATATATGTGACTTTTGGCCTACCAGAATTATCATTTACTAATTCAATTTTTTTTAGATTGCCAAGTGTAAGAAGAAATTGAAAAAGTCACAGTATATATATTCAGTCTATACCCATTACATTCTTTACACTTGGCATTTTTCTGCAAATCACTCTTCCAATTCTAATCTTTCTTCTCTCAATCGCATTCTTCATTTCAATATCTCAAATATTTTCAAATTTAGCAAAACTCTTCAATGGCAACAACCATGATACCTGCTTACATCATGATTCCTCTTGTAGTCGACTTCGACTCCATCTATTTCATGGAAGATACTTCAATTAGAGAAGTTTTCAAGGTGATTGAGTTATCTGAACTCAAATCCTTTATGGGCTCTTCGCTGAACATCTGTGTCCCTGAGTTGAATAATATCTATGAGAAAGGGATTGTGACAAGTGATAGGAAGCTTCTTTTTTCTGTCGGAGGAAATGAAATAATCATGAACGAGGGTTTCTGTGCCAATTTCTTTTAGTTTCCCTCTTATTGTTTTAATCAATTTCTTTTCCATTGAGGTCATTGACATAGAAGAGATGCAAATTATTTTATCTGCTTGTGGTAAAGCAATAAAGACCTCTGCTCCTAAGAAAGAAACGAAGTTGGAATACCAGATCTTGTGTGATATTGTGGAAAAGTATTTGTTGGCCAAGGTAAGATATTTTTCCAAAATTACCTTGGAGAAATTTTAACTCATGACCGCAATAGTCAAGAGTATGAGGGTGAAATAGTCATCGGTTCTATTCAAAATTTTAAAGAAGATGGTTCAGTCTACTAAACAATCATTTGGTTTTGCGATCCCTCTGAGTTATCTGATTGAATATAATGGTGTTTCTTTGAGTGAATCACAAACTCTGCAATAAACAAAATTTTTGGATGTGTCGTCAATCTTCACTATGAGATCCAAAGGTCTCACAGCAAATTGACCTCGAGTCAACTAATATAAGTCTACAAGTAAATCCAATAGGAGAAGGAATTCAAGAAGTCCTCTAAGACTGGGCTCCCAAGGCCTAAGCCGTCATTATAAGGCTCTCAAGCCTAAGATCAAAAGGAAGTTAATCACTCATGATAGTGATTCTGAGTCAACACCACCACCAGTCAAGAGAGCTAGAATCACTAAGACTAAACCAATCTCAATATCAAGCGAGCTATCACTATTATATGTTGAGATGTAGGAGAAGAAGAAGACTGAGGTGAAGAAAACAAATCCAATATTAACCAAAACTGATGTCAAGGTAATTACTGCTAAGGCAATAGATAACGAAGTTTCTTGTAAGCCTACAGAGAATATGACGCTGGTTGGTATAGCTGTTCCTCTTCAAATAATTGCTCTGCTCATCATTCTACCAGCAGCACAACCAAAATTTGTAGTTATAAGAGATCCCATTGAGTGTACCAGATCTGGACCCGTTTCTAAATATACTTCAAAAAGTATATATGGGAAAGGCAACGAAAATATGGGGTAGCTGAGAAGTTTATAACCATGTCTGGTGTACAAACTAAAATCGACCTCTTGATGGAAGAGGTAAATGAATATACATATACCAAAACCGAGTTTTAGAATGAATGGTTTCGGTTTCGAACATTCACTTTTGCAAGGAAACCAAAAAAGAAACAGACATTAAATAAATTCATTTCTCTTGAAAAAAATTCTTTGATGGCTATTAAAGCCGGAACAGTAGTTCATGCTATGGAGAGAATGGAGTATTTCTTTGATCTTATGATAATTAAAAACTGACACATATCTATGAAGAACTTAAGAAGAAATATTATCCTACATGCCAAACTGTTCATGATGGCAGAGCAACCTACACTCAGTTAGATACATATTTGAATTTTATTCAAAGTAGAGTGAAGTTCTGGGAAATAATCAACAATTATACATTCAAGTTGATCACAAGAGCAACAGATCCTCCAAGTAATTCACCATAGAAAAAATTGCACAAGAGAACAAATCTAAAGAGGAATGTTACGAGGACTCTTCAGATCAAGTGTTGAAGGAATATATTGATCAAGTTGAACAAGAATCAAGGCAAGCATGACCCTCAACCAGTTCAACTGAGAAAATTTTGGACCAAACTGAACTTTCAATCACTGAAGCTCCAGAACGTCACAAGTCAATTGAACCAGTTGAGCAGATATCTCTCGTTAACGTTGATTAAAACTTGAAAACAATAACTTAAACCATTGAAGAAGTCCATGATGAAGATATAGAGATGTTTGTTTCATAAAAAATGGAAACTGATGGATAGAGTGCGGATGTAACTGAAGTAGTAAAGTCAATCAAATTTCAAATTCCTTCAGTTGAAGTTCCTGAAACATTTTTCATGTCCGCATATGTGATAAACCAGTTGGCTCCGAACCCTTCCACAGTTGAAGAGTCAGTTGCAGCAACTAACCAAATAGTAATTCAGGAAACTACAACTGAATTCGTTGAAGCAGTTGAGCTAGTTGATGTTGCTTGACCAAGCAGCCATTTGATCATTTTTCTTGATCTTAAAGTGCATATCATTGTTGAATCACCAGAATTAGATATATGAAATGATCTTCTAATGGACAACATCCTCTCAAATTTGACCTGTATAAACACACTTATATCACAAGTCAAGACATGTCAGAAACTGACTCATACTGATACTGAAAACTTCAAAGACAAATTGGTCAAGGATCTCAAAAATCTATCCAAAGATGTTCACTCCCTGTTCATCCAACTAGACTCCTTGCGAAAAAATTATGCTTCAATGTCACAACTCTTAAGTTCTCATTATGCACTCTCTCAGAAGATGGATTTAGTTAATGAAAATTTAAATTCAAATATTGATTCCGTTCACACTGAACTTTCAACAAAGTTCGACGCTATGTTAGCCCAATAACTTCGATTGTGTACATTTTGAAGAGATATGTGGTTGTAACCAGTATTGACAAATAGGAGGAAGAAAAGTCTACAAAGGAATCTATTGCTAAGAAATTTGACAAAAAGAGTAAAGACAAGAAAAAATAGATAGTTGATATTGTTTGTCAGATTTATCAGAAATTGTTTGAATTTCAGTTTATCAGTTTCAGAAACTTGGTTTATCTGAATTGTTTTTGAGTAAATTGGACGTATCACTTAATTTTGTCAAACACGAATAAAGGGAAATTGTTGGAACGGAACTTTATGTTTTTGTCTTAACAAATAATTAAGGCAAAACTGATTTAAGCTAAATTGAACTCCAAACCAAACATAGCTGACTATATATCTCCATAATCTAAACTGATTTATATAAACTGGACTAGTCAAATGGAACTAACTAGGAACAAAATGAAGTATCTCTTATCAGTCTATCAGTTTTCTTCATTCGGTTTCAAAGATATCATTTTACACCAAATGGCAAAACTGATGTTTGAATAACTTTTTCAGTTCAAAACTGGGTGCAACAGTGTACGATTATCAGAGAATGTTGGCATGGACAAAAGACAAGTCAACACACACTTTTGTTTTGGAACGTATCCTTTTTGAAACTCGAGACCGTGGGATTCAGAGTCTATAAATAGATAATGAATTCAATTTAGTACAGTTCTACGACTTTTACAGAGATTCAAGTATTAAAACTTTCAAATATCTAAACTAAACTCAATCAATCAAGCACACTTTACAAAGAATTTTATATGATCATTGAGGATCATTAAGTGCTAGGATATAGCAGTATTATAATTTATTGTATTTAATATCAGTTTTATACTGTTATTAATTAATTTGAGGTGTACCGGGAGTTTCACGTTGGCAGTGTTTGAGTAAAAACTGAACTGAGATTTTACAAATTGCTTGTATTATTAAAAGTCTTATAGTGTGAGCATTTCAAAAAGAGGAAGGGGTGATGTAGAAGCTTGAGTTCTCCATATATCCATAAATAAATGTGCGGACTCTCCACTTTCATCTTACTTTTTAGTTTACATAGTCAAACCATTATCTAATTTGTTTTAATCTGTCAGTTAGGCTTCTTTCCATAATTATTTGTTATTCAACTTACATTGACAATCAAGAATATATAATTCATTTGTCAATCCGAATAAATTAATTTTTAAAAAGTAAATTGTGTTAGTGTTTATTCAACTATTTTCTAAACACTACAATTGATTTTATTAAGAGATAAACTCATTCAAAATATTATGGATTCACATGTTCAAATTAATATTTTTGTGGGAAAAATCTGTTTTCTTCTAAAATCATCTACTAGCATATAAAAACAAAAGAATTTTGGTGTTTCAATATTGTAGGAAACAACATCCATATCTAGCATACACATAGTATGCCAATTTTGACCTCATTATAATAATTGATTTTACAAAAAACATCTTCACCAAATTTCTCTAGCGTGTGTATAAAGAAGAACAAGTTGACAATACACAATATAAAACTTTGATCTTGGTTCACACTTTTATAATATATACAAATATACATGTATAATATTAGCTTTATCATAATTAATTTTATCCATGGACGTTCCAGTGGACATTATGCGCTTGGCAAATATAGTTTTTTATTAGTAAATAAAAATTCATCGACCACAAGTATAAATGACACATAAGTGACTAACATAATAGCCCATTTGATGGTGTTGGCCCATATTTAAGTTGGTGGATTCAAGCCCGTTGGTGCTTTATTGTCTTGGGAAATGTGTTGTGTGATTGGCGTACAGTTTGTAGAATTACTGGCAATTTGGACAAGTATATTAAAATTTTTTTTAATGTTTTATAAATGAAAACAATTTAATGAGTTTGGACAAGATTTTTAAATTGTTTTTGAGAAATATTTTTTAAAACTAATTATCAAAATAGTTTTTAAATAACAAATTAGACGTGTTTTTTTTTTATGTTTTTAGAATCGAAGACAATGATGTGAATTAAAATATATTACTTTTTAATTATAAAAATAATTTTATAGAATAATTGTCCAAAAACATATTTATTTTTTTAAAAAAATTAATCATTCTATAAAAATATATTTTTATAAAAATGTTTTTATAAATACTTGTCCAAACATATTAAATAGTAATCTTGCCAACAGTATCTGAGTTACTGTGTATATGGTCAAATATATCATACATCACGATACATAAATTTTAGGTAAAAACTTGTGTGAGATGGTCTCACGGGTCGTATTTTGTGAGGCAGATCTCTTATTTGGGTCATTCATGAAAAAATATTACTTTTTATGCTAAGAGTATTACTTTTTATTGTGAATATCGGTAGGGTTGACCCGTCTCACAGATAAAGATTCATGATATCGTCTCACAAGAGACCTGTTCTATATTTTAACTTAAGGAAATTTTTTAATTTTAAAAAAGACAGTTTTTTGTTGAAGTTTTTTTTTAATCATTTGAAACTAAATATCGATGTATACTTTTCGTTGTTCATTTAACTGACTTCAAATTATTCTATACTATTAGTAAATCAAGAGTCTTTTTTTAACAGCTTTTCGGTGAAGTTTTTTTTTTTTTATGTTCTGCACATAAAAAAAACGTATTTCCCCTAATAGAAATTACCTCGTACACTACCTACGAAAACTAGCCCAAATTCAAACTCGATATTTATTTTGAGTTTTTAAAGCTAGACTATTCTTACGAAAATAATTATTAAAATGTTTTAAATGAAAAATATAATGTAAGTTTATGTAAAAATAACACGTATTATGTGTGTACTCTGTTTTTTTTATTTCAACATTTCAAATTTCACTTTAACTAATTTTTAAAATTATTATATGACTCTCATATAAATATAATCAATTCAAATGACAATATGTTCGTTTGTCGATTTTTACAATTATGATATTACTCTTATTTGAATATAAATCAAATTAATTAGAAAAAAATTATACACGTGTGTGTGCGCGCAAGTATATTAGTAAATATAAAAAAGTTAAAACAATTTTAATACAATATTTCGAAGATGTAGCAATAGGCCAGCGCACATGAGCTCAACGACTGAACTGCTTTCCCACTTTTCTGTTTGGGAAATGTGGCCAACAATAATTTTTCCACTTTTGGAAAGTGGAATCAATTTTTTTTTTTTACGAATTAAATATTATTTGATATTATAATATATGAAAATTTATTTTATTCCCCCTATCATTTCCAATGTTAATATCCACCAAACAAGAAATGGATAATTACAAAGGTACTTGTGGGCTCACCAGTTGAATAGATCCGATCCCACATTATTATAATATTTAATTTTTTATAATATTAAAAAATATATATATATATCATATATTAATTTTTCTTTTTTATAATTCTTAAATAACTTTTAAACATCTAATTATATATATCACATTTTTCTTTGTATTTTATTTTATCTCTCACCATTTTAATTTTCAAAATTAAGTACCCATATTTTAAAATTTTAAAAGAAAACTACTTCATTTTATAATTTTTTTCATATCGTTGCGTGTCACGATTAGCGAGTAATAAATAAAGAACTCATATGAGACTGTATTATCGGTTAATTTTATGAGACGTATCTCCGACTCGACCTCAATTACGAAAAATATTATTTTTTATGTAAAAAATTATTATTTTTCCCTCTCAAACACCGACTCAATGGATAATTACAAAGGTACTTGTGGGCTCACCAGTGGAATAGATCTGATCCCACATTTGACATTATTATAATATTTAAATTTTTATAATATTAAAATGTATATATATATATATCATATTTTAATTTTTCTTTTTTATAATTCCTAAAGAGCTTTTAAACATCTAATTATGTATATCACATTTTTCTTTGTATTTTATTTTATCTCTTACCATTTTAATTTTCAAAACTAAGTACACATATTTTAAAGTTTTAAAATTTTAAAAGAAAAATACTTCATTTTGTAGATTTTTTTTTTTTACTTCGATGTGTGTCACGATTAGTGAGTAATAAACAAAGAATCATATGAAACTGTATTATCAGTTAATTTTGTGAGACATATCTTCGGCTCGACCTCAATTATGAAAAAAAAAAATTATTTTTTATATAAAAAAATTATTATTTTTCCCTATCGGGCACCAACTCAAAAATAAATTAAACAAGAATAAAGCAATGAGAACGAACATCTAAGTACACGAAGATTACAATTTATAAATTATTCCGGCTATGCTGACTTTTCCATCGTACAATAAGTACATTGAACCTTTCATCACGAATTTGAATTATTCTAATTAAATTTGGTTACAAATTAATTTATATTTAGTGAAATTGTTGAAAAGGATAGGGTACTTTATTGGAAAAAAATCATCGATGAATTCGGACAAGCCACATATGTACAAAATATATACCACGATTACGCGTAATGGTACTGTTTAATTTGTTTTACTTCTATATTTGCTCTATAAAAAATTATAAATTATATTTATAAATTTATCTCATATATTATTATTAATTTGGATAATGATACGATTGTATCTCCTTTTTCTACGTACATTGATGTATAGACTAAATTTCACGTTGTATATTATGAATTGTATGACCAAGTGTTTACGGCTTTACCAAAAGCTATAGCTAGTAGTAATGGTGCAACTCAAATCTTTTAAACAGCACAGCAGCTCAAGCACCACGGTTCGATCGCTCTACCAAGCAAGGACAATTATTGCACATAACAATCTCCCTCCCAATAACTGCACTCATCGCAATCAATGAGAATAAAACACGTGACCTTGGATCTGATATCAATTGTAGGACCGAGTGCTTATCGCTTTACCAAAAGCTATAACTAGTAGTAATTGTGCAACTCAAATCTTTTAAACCGCACAACAGCTCAAGAATCACGGTTCGATCGCTCTATCAAGTAAGGATAATTATTACACCCAACATGAATCAAGCAAGAGTCTTAGTCACATAATCTTAACATTAGAAAAACAAATTAAATTGTAAAAAACAATTAAAACTGAAATTTGAACATATATAAAATAAAATTTATGTAAATAATTACTTGTATATTATATTCATGGGGTATTTAAGGTGGCCTACTTATTTTGTTATGCTCATGATCGAGATTAAATTCAGAGAAGATAAATAAATTTGCTTCAAAATATTTCGATTGTATTAGAAACAATGAAACTTTGTTCTTGTAAGTTGAGTTCTCAGCAAGTCAATCAGTGTGGACTGTATAGAAGTACGCTTACTGAAACAAGTTGAACAAATGGCTTAACAAGATGGTCAGTATGAGATGTAGACTCAAAAGTAAATACACACAAGCTTGTTTCTCGATGTTTGAAGATTTCAAAACTCATGCGTAATCTCTTCTTCCTCACAGAAGAATTGCACTAAAAGACTTTTGTAATTACAAGTCATTTGAAATCATCCACTTCAGTAGGAGTTAACACTATATAACTAAAACTCTTAGTAAAACATAAATCTAAATACTTTGAGCAGTTAGACTTCTTACACTCAATTACATTGATTTCAAAGGGAAATTCTAAACACAAATTTGATCGTCAAAATGTTCAGATAATAATATATCAACGAGTGCTTGCTATTTCAATTTGACTCTCAAAAATCTTTTACAAAGAAGATCAATTTGCTTTTTATAATCCAAAGATAGAAGGTTCTACTAACTGACTTAGAGCTTGTTCAACTAATCTATTTATAGCTTTAATCTGCAACTAGAATCTTTTCAAAATACATCTATTTCCAAATATAGATGTCGCTGTTGTCATGTTATCGTCTTTTTTGACATGTTATGGTAGTGTACCGAAACCTAACATTATGTTTAAGGTTTAGTGACTGTTAGTATGTAAAGCTTTATCTGATATTTCAACTGGACTATAATCCTTAATAACTGATGTAAAATCCGAGATCTCGATTTTATCGTGATAGTAGTTGTAAATTTTTTTGATTGGATAATTCTACCGTGTACAATAATTTTACTCAAGAATTTAAATAATATCGTGTATATTATTTTTCAGATTTTGAGATATGCAGAATTTTACCAGATATAGACCTAAGATTTGATATACCGGGATAAAGATTTAAGCAGGAAGATAACTCAATCTTGGATTACAAATCTTGAAGAAAATATCATGTGATTTTCGAAAATATGGGAAGATTTTGTTAAGGATTTTCGAAAATAGTAGGGAAAGTCTACGCGATAAATACAGACTGGGAAGAATTTAAAAGATTTAGCCACCAGGATTTTAGGAAAAATAATCCAAATATTATTTGTGGAAAAATACCACTGAATTTCGGATTTAAGTAAGCAAATTTGTGGGATTTAAGAAATATAATTTTTATTATTTTAGGAAGTCAAAAATCTACCGAATATGGGGAATTAGACACAAAAGTCGAAATTTTGCCGACTGGGCAAGGCATAATTTCGAAAATTACCTTGGGATATATATATATAAATTTCGAAATTTAGGATAAAGAATAAATGTAGATTTGATCACGATTTAGATGGAGATTTGATTCAATTCAAACGCGATTTGATACACGATCAGGATGGCAGCCAACCCCTATAAATAGAAGGGCTCAGTATCTCGAAAATCACACCATTTTACTCTCAAATTTTCGAGAATTCCCCCTAGTTCCTTAGGATTTTCGAGCACAGCGAAGCGCTGCCGCAGTCCAGCCACCAGAGTTTTCACGTTTTTTCTTCAAGAAGTTTAAGGTAAGTGGGCTTGTTTTAAACTGTGTATTTTCGGTGCATTTATTTTCGTATTTTCGAAATTTCGGTCGAGTACAATTCTTCTTCTACACCCTTCTGGTTACGATATTTTGCATGAATAAATGTTTTGACACTGTGAGAATTCAACTTGATATGGGTAGGAATCCCAACCATACGTACCCTGACGCGGTGGGGGAGATAACCGCTATACGGCCTCGTCCCCTTAGAGGAGTAAAAATTAGGGACTGATATCAGTAAACCATTGAAAGTAGAGGAATCTCAGTGTCAGGTCAAGGATACGAATGTGGTATGAGTCAAAGTATGCATGGTGTGCGTGTGTATGTATTTCGAATTTTATATGCATGTTGTTGTGTACTCGAACGGCCCCCACTTGCTGAGTATTTCCCAAAATACTCACCCCTTACAACCTTCCCAGATAAATCCGAAGAGAATTCAGAGGAACAAAGTTGAGCAAGAAGAGTCGGATCAATTTTGGAGATGGTGAAATTATTTAAATATCGAGAATTATGCTGCAAAGATTTAAGAATTTTAGTAGGTTTATTTTAATTGTAAACGCTTCCGCAATTTATTCAATTTATTCAGTTGTAAAGACAATGGTTTTTTTACGAATTTATGAAATAAACTGGTTTCGGTTTATACTGTGCTACGAGGCTGGTCGTTTTTCGATTTTGTGATTGATAAGCGACGCCGGTGTCAATCCCGAGTTTCGGGGCGTGACAACTGATCGTACCGATTGCTCGGGAAACATATGAATTTGAGGTGACTGATCAACTATATAGACTGTCAGTTGGGCTTCATAAATCGGCCTAGAATCGGCAATATCCTTCTTAAATTTTATCAATCTAGCTTGGTAATAAATTAGGCTTCTTAGTTCAGTTTTCCTCCTTGAATCAGTTTGGTTAGGTTCTATAATTATCCTTTAAATCAGCAACCTTATTCAATTTCCAAAACTTAAATGTTCCAACATTTTTTCTTTTTTGGTGTTTGAAAAAATTATGCTAAAATATGAATTCATTTATTCTAACAGTATGTACAACTGAACTATTTTATTGACTAAATAGCTATTGTTCTTCATATATCATTTTCTAAACTGATCAGAGTATTTGTCAGTAGGTTTCTTCGGCACATTAGTAGATTTAGGCTGACTGAAATTACTTGACTTCTTTTATTTCCTTTTTGTCAACACAAGAAGGCTTAAGGTAGGATAGAACATAGGCTAACTAAGAACTGACGTCGCTAATCTTTTCATTAAATTTTGATTGAACATCCTCTATCTTGGTGCAAATCTGAAAGTTATTGGCTTGAATTTGCCCACCAAGATTAGTAATAGTGTCTGCCTGTGACTTTTTGATCTACTCCAGTCGATTAAATATGTCAATCATACCCCTAGATAGTTATGATACTTCTTTGAGTATTTTATCTTTGAAAGATTCTAGAGCTTCCTCAGTATTCATATTGCCTCTCTTTAGAATTGTTATAGTAGATGAGATAGTATTGAAACTTAAGCTTATCTGATCCAAAGTTATTTCATCAGTTAAGTCCAAATCGCGGAAGGATGGCTTTATTCTTGGTAGTTATTTAGATGTAATAACTATTAGTTCAAGAGATGACTGCTAGAAGGCCCTCTTGTTAGATCATTAAGATTCTTGATTTAGCTTGTTCATCTTCAGTCTGACTATTTTGTTATTCAGGTTTTGGATTATCTTGCTCAGTCATTGTTATCTCAACCACTTCCCGTAAAATTCCTCGAACAAAAGCAGCTTCATCAGATTCAATCATAAGCACGCCATCAGTCATGGTGACTTCTGCATTAGAAATCATTTCATTAGTTTTCTCGATCAAGGGAGGAATAGAAATTAGTTTGCTCAAAAACACTTTAATTTCATCATCATCTTGTTGTTGTGCAATGGATTGTACAATTTCCTCAACATTTGCTAAAGTGATTTTCCTCATAGCTGGAGAGGTGATAAGATCTAACTGCGTGGCAGTTTTTCTTTCTTGGAATCAATATCATTCAAATTCTCAGAGACTTACTGAACTGAAGATCCACTCACTTTCTGCTCCTTGGATCCCACTGGCTCAAATAGTTTGTGATCATTCTCCTAGAATTTTATCTTCAACCGCAAGGAGACCAGGTTCATATCTAGTTGATTTATCACAGCTATATCATCGAATACAGTTGGACAAGAAGGATCACAATTTGATCTTTGTTCGGCAGCAACTGTAGAATACTTTTAATTTTTAGAACATCCAGTAGATAATCTCGTCGTTGAAGAGCTTCTTTTATGAACACAGTATTGACTTGTAGAATATCTTCTTCTAAAGTTGTGTACCTCTTCAATACTTTTTTTTCTTTCATTTTGATGCAAGGGTGAATGTCCTGAATTCATTCACTTCATCCATCAATAAGTCTATTTGAGTCTAGACAGTTGATATTGATTTTGAGATATGAACTTCAGTTAACTTAGATTTTCCTTTCTCTGTGGCTGTGGAAAAGGTAGAGACTAGTCTTGACCTGGTGGATTGAATGAAATTTCAGATGATTACTCATTTTTTTGGTCTTGGAGTAGGGAGAGCCATTGGTATACTTATTTCTAGGTGGAGTGGTCACAACTATCAGTTTAAATTTCTCCGCTGGCTGGTCAGTATCCCCGACCACTTGTATCTGAGAGATAGAAAACGGTCTATTTTTGTTGTTCTGACATTTTTCGGAAGAGAATAAGGAGTTGTTATCTTAGACTCATTAGATTGTAGAATCATTACCTCTTTGGCGTGGGTCCAGTTACCTTGCTTCCATTCTTATCAACTGGTTTATTTTCAGTAGGCTGATCTTTTCCGTTTTCCTTCTTGATGACCATTATCTAGCAGAAAGGATATTCAGTGCTTGACCTTTATACCTGAGAGAAAGGATGTTTTGTGCAGTAAGAGCTTTGAACTTGTGCAGAGTTACAAAGTCTTCAAACATTCTGCTCAAGGGGATGGCAAACCAACTGATTGCTTCTCATTTGAATCATCGTCTTGAGAATCTGGAATAAGATGACTGACCAGTTAACTTTACGTATTGTGTCAATGGTTGTTATCATTAATAATTTCTCTGTAGTGTAAACATAAAACTAGCCTTCCTTGCTAGAATTGGTTTGGCCACAACGTAACCAGAAGTTGATACCCGAATTCATCTCTTTCTTCTTCTAGGTCTTGATACTATCACTAAATGTAGAAAACTTCAACTTCATATCCTCAAATGCCGCTAAGGTATTAGAGTGAAGTCAGGCAGTCCTTCAGTGGGAAATTGAAATAGCACAGAGAAATAATAATGCTTGATTATCTAACTATTCTCTCCCAGAGGCATCAATATCTTCCCATCTTCAGTTACTATCCCTTTTGTGTAGAAAATTTTCAGTTCTTCCACTTAGATGTCCAATGAAGAACTGAGAAAAGTCCTGAGTCCATATGACTCAACAACTTTGAAAACTTGAGAGACAACAGCTTCCATAGAATAAATTGATTCAAAATTGACTGCAAGAGCGTTCATGATATAGGAAGGAGTTGTCGTAGCTATCATATCTGAAATAGGTTCCTAGAGATGGAAATTAGATGAATTTTGTGGCGAAAGAGAGAAAAAAGTTTGAGAGCAGAAATTCTTTGAATAAGAAGATGCAAAGATAAACTGAAAGATTAGGGTTTTCAATCATTTAACATGTGCGAATTTTGATCTGGTAACAGACGGGACACATGTCACGCTGTTAATAAGAAAATTTCAAAATTTTAAAAGATAATAAGTTCATTTGTAAAAATAATTTAAAGGAAAATTGATTAATTATGTCGCTCATAAGGAATTGTAATGAATTATTAAAAACACTACTAAATAATAAGATTAGCTAGATTGAGAGCACTATCTATCAGTTAGGTTGTGTGGCTAACTGCTAGTTTAATAATCAAAGAAGAAATGAAGATTGGCTTATCAGTATGGCTTTATGATTCATTATTCCTCCTAATTTCATCCATTTACGATAAATCAAGAAGTCATAAAATATTTCTGAAATAAGTAAACTTATTATTCGAAAGTAGTTTGGTGAAGATATATATTGATTGTTGTACATATTCCAATCCAATATCCGTTTTCATTACATGATCTTTAATGAAGTGGTGAAGAATGTCAATATGCTTAGTTCGAGATTGTAAAACTGGATTGTATGTGATGGCTATTGCACTTATATTATCGCAAAATATTGGTGATTCCTCGAAATCAATTCCATAGTCTTTCAGTTGTTGTTGAATCCACAATAGTTGAGCACAACAACTTGAGGAAATTGATGTTTGCTTCGTACTGAACCAAAAACCAGTCAATCTCAAAGAAACTGACATGATCCGTCATTTTTCCTGTCAATCTTACACCATGCATAGTCTGCACCAAAATATCCAACTAGATTTAGCGTACGATTAGTCTTTAATATATCATAATCCAACTTTTTGAGTTCCTTTAAGATATTTAAGAATTTTTTTAGCTGATGAGTAATGAGATTGGTTTGGATTAGACTGAAAATATGCACACACACAAATTGCAAAAATGATATCTAGTCGACTTGTAGTTAAGTATAATAGTGAACCTATAAACATCGATGTAATGTTACATCGACTGATATTCTCCCTTCATCTTTATCAAGCTTAATTGACGAGCTTATGGGAGTTGCTGCTATTGAACATGACTCCCTTCCAAATTTTTTAAGTAGTTATTTGGTGTACTTTGTATGACTGACAAATATTCCAATATCCTGTTTAACTTGCAGCCCTATAAAGAAATTGTTACCCATTATGCTCATCTCGAACTTATCATGAATTAGTTTAGCAAATGTCTCGCAGAGCTCTGTGTTAATCGATCTAAATATAATGTCATCAACGTAAATCCAGACCAATAAAGTATGATCATCTTTAATAAATGTGAATAGAGTCTTCTCCACTGAACCTATTCTGGAATCACGATCCATTAAAATTTTTGAAAGAGTGTCATACCAGGCACGTAGTGCTTGTTTTAATCCATACAAAGCTTTGTTTAATTTAAACACACGATCATGTAAAATATGATTAATAAAACATGTTTGTTGTTCCACGTATACCTCCTCCTATAATAGTTCATTCAGGAAGGCACTCTTTAAATTCATTTGAAATACTTTAAAAATTTTATAACCAGCATAAGCAAGAAATATTCGAATAGCTTTTAATCTGGAAACTGGAGTAAAGGTCTCATCATAGTCAATTCTCTTTTTGTCTGAAACCTTTTGCAACTAGTCTAACTTTGTTCCTGACTATAATACCATTTTCATCAATTTCATTCATGTAAACCCACCAGGTTCCAACTACTGTATGATGAGAAGGTCTGGGTACCATGTACCAAACCTCGTTCCTGTCAAACTGATTTAACTCATCCTCCATAGCCTCAATTCAACTGTTATCTTATAAAGCTTCATCAATTTTTTGTTCAAATTTTGAAATAAAAGCAGGATACAAGAGTTCATTAATGAGTTTGTCTAGTTCTGAGGGTGCAAAGGGGTTACTGATCATCACTCAAGGTGGATGAGTCCTAGTCCATTTTTAACTTGGTCCGAATGGATTATCGTCGTTGTTGAGTAGAGTAGGATCAATTAGATTCTCCTCAGTCTGGTTTCCTTCAGCTATGTTTTCAATAATTGGAGTATCATCATCTCAACTTTCATTAGCTTGGATATCATCATCAGCTTGGTTTAGATCAGTCTGGTTCCTCAGTTCTTCATTCCTTTGTATATAGCTGACTAATATGAGATTTCTGGTTCAGGTGACTGATGAATTCTCTCATGTACATTGATTTCTTCTTTGCTATCATCTTCCAGATCAATAAATTTCATTTGATTGCTCAAATAAGCTATATTATTTTATTCGATCAACTCAGTTTCATCAAAAACCACATGAGCATTTTCTTCAACATTTAAAGTTTTCTTATTAAATATGAAGAAATCCTTACTGGCAAATAGCCAAAAAATATTCCAACATAATATTTAACATCAAATGCAGAAAGATGAGTTCTTCCATTATTATGAATGTAACATTTACATCCAAAGGCGTTAAAGTATGATAAGTTAGGCTTACTCTCGTTACATATTTCATATATTGTTTTACCTACCTTTTTGTTGATCATCGATCTGTTTTGTGTGTAACATGCGGCATTGATTGCTTCTGCCCAAAATCTTTGTGACACAGCAGAATTAACAAGCATCGTTCGTACATCTTCTTTCAGAGTCATGTTTCTTCTTTCAGCAACTTTATTTTGTTGAGGTTTTCTAGCTGCAAAGTATGCACGCTGAATTTCTTGACCTGAGAAGTACTCATCCATACATTGGTTACCTCGATCACTTCTGATCCTGATTATTGAGGTTGATTTCGCATTTTGAACATCCTTAAGAATTTAATCACTTGGGTACTAGTATGATTTTACCACTAAAAATATCACTCAAGTAAATCAAGAGAAATCATCAACAATCACAAATATATATCTCATTCCTCCTAAGTATATTACATGTATATATCCAAAAAAAATCCATATGAAACAATTCTAGGCTTCTCTTAGTCATTTTGCTACATTTATTTTTAAAGCTAGATCGAATCTGCTTACCTAACTGATACGTTGTAAACACATGATTTGTAACAAATTCAATGCTACATAAACCATCAGCCATGTTTATTTATGCAGATTATCAATGGATCTTAAATTGAGATGATTAAGTCTTTTATGTCACAACCACTGTTTATCAATATTAATGACGTCAAAACATGTTGGTGATATCAAATAATTAATATTCTAATCAATTTTATAAATGTTATCATTTATAATTCCAGTTAACATTATTTGATTATTAGCATTCTTGATTAAGCAATTATTTTTATGAGACTCAACTAAATAGCCATTACGCAAAGTTGATTAATGCTAATTAAATTATAACACAGATTTTCAACATGTAAAATGTCATTATCATATTTCCATGGATAATCATACCCTTACCTACAGTCTTACTCTTAGCATTGTCTCCAAAAGTGATCATGGGTTATTCACAGTTGATTACGGTTGATAGCAGTTTGGCTTGACCAATCATATGCTTTGAAAATCCACTGCATATACCAAACTGAATTTTTCACTTCTTCTCGTTCGTCGTTTTGCATAACAAGTACCCAATTCTATTTGGGTCCACATGGGATTAGTTCATTGGGAACCCACACTTCGATCGGTTAGTTAACTGGCCTAGTTGTTTGTTCTGAATGGGCTGCATAGAAACATGTGTGTGCAATGCTTGGTATGTGTGTGAAATTTAATATTGTTTAGTATTTACATCATCATTGATTTGTCTGTATCTTTTAACAAGCTTGCATTTATAGTCTTGATAGGGTTTAGCCATTTTTGAGTTGTGTCTTTCCGGACTGAATCTGCGATTAGACCAGTTGGGTTTGACATATGAACTCTATGGTGTATACCCAATACCAAAATTTTTGTCTTTGTTCATCAGTTCGACAGGTTTACCAACTTGATCTGTGAATTTTGATGTTCATATATTTTATTTGAGTTTGCAAAGTGAATGTATTTTCCTTTGCACAAGTTTATTTTCGATTGAGTACTGTAGTCAGTAGGATTGCTTTCATTACCGCTGAAGGCAATCGCAGTTTTGTATCTCGAGTGCTTATGCGGCTCTTGCATTTTCTTGATATTTACTGTCGACTTATTCCAAGTGCTAATCAGTTCAGTTAGTTTTTTATTCTAATAAATAAGCTTATGATGCTAATTCAGTACTTTTTATTCTCAGCTATCAGCTATGTAATTTTTGCAGTAATACTTAATTCTTATCTTAACTGTTCCTAGTTAGGCTCAACATCATCGTCAATTTGGCTTTCTTGCTTTGTTTTCACTTCCTCGAATGATTGAGAAAGTCTCTAGTACTCTATTATCATGTCATTGAATGCAGTGATGAGATCATTCGTGTGAAATCATTTGAGCTAAACTCTAATACCTCATCATAGGTAGATTTCAGCTCAGCATCAGCCATGAGACATGGTAACACCAATTCATCACTTTCACGGCTAGAGCAGTCCGACTCGTTAGTCAGCACACTTGGTTTTGTTGTCTTCAGTAACAAGAACCTTATGATTTTCTTCCTTATGATTTTCTTTCTTTTTGAATTAAATCATGTCATCCTTCGACATTTTCTTCTTTTCATGAAGTCGGCCTTCTTTGTCAGTTGGTCTCCTCTTATCCTTCTTTTGTTTGGGACAGTCGGCTGTGAAATGCCCAACTTTTCCACAATTGAAGCATATGTTATCCTCATTGATGAACTCTTTCTTGGGATGACTGCCTCTGTTTGGCTTTGAAAGTTACCCTGATTTTTTCTTAAAAACTTCTCAAATTTCTTTACAAAGAATGACATTGCATAATTGCTCAATTGCTTAGCTGACTTCTCTTTTGAGGCAATTAGTTCAGTAGTTGCAGCAATCAGATCCTTTGTCGGACTCATTGAATATTCTCTAGAAGTTCTTGTTTCTAATTCGAATTCATATGCTTTGAGATCAGTAAACCAAATCGTGGAGTTCAAGCTTTTTATGGTTATTTGATTCTCGCATAGCCATTGTTTTGACATCTCATTTTCTTGGGAGTGTCCTCATGATTTTCCAGACTATTTCTCTATTTTCATATTCCTTCACAAGAATAACCATTTCAATAACAATACTTATCACTCTTTCATCGATATCTAGAATGGATTCTCCATATTTCATCGTGATACAATCAAATTTTTGGATTGCCACAGACAATTTATTTTCCTTTATTTGAATTCATTACCTTGGCATAATTGTATCAGTTTATCCCATATATCTTTTCCAGTGGAACACATTTGGTCTTGCTAAATGTATTCTTGTCTAAAGCGTTGTATAATATGTCATTGGGTATATTATCCAGATTTTTCTTCTTCTTGTCATCACTTGTCCATTCCATCCTTGATTTTTCAATCATCTGAGAAGCATCTTCAGAAATGACAAAACAATATTCACTTTCATGATTCTCATAGGCTCGTCTCCGTCTGTGATGACGTATTACATATAATCATCTTGAGCAGCTAGATGAGCCTACATCTCGATCTTCCAATCATCCAAATTTTCTTTAGAGAACATTGGGAACTTACTGAATGATGCCATTAAGAATATTTGCTCAGAGACAAGAATAAATGTCCCTGACACCACTTGGCAGGATCGAAAGTATATTTAGATTGGGAATGAATAAATTTGCTTCAAAATATTTCGATAATATTAGCAACACTGAAACTTTGTTCTTATCAGTTGGGTTATGGTAAATCAATCAGTGTGAGCTGTGCAAAAGTAGGCTTACTGAAATTGGCTGAACAAATGGCTTAACAAGAATATCAATAATGGAGGTAGACTGAAAAGTAAATAAATACAAGGTTGTTTATGGTTTTTCGGAGATTTCAAATCTCCTACATCACCACTTCTTCCTCACGGAAGTTTTAAACTAAACAAAACATTGGTAATTACAAGTAATTTTAAATAACCCATTTCAGTAAGAAACATTGCTTAACTGAAACTTTTAGTAAAACTTCAATATAAATAATTTGAGTAGTAAAACTTCTTACTCTCAATTACACAGATTTCATAGAGAAATTCTAAACAAAAATTTGATTCTGAAAATGGTCAGATAATGATATATCAGCGTGTTCTTGCATTTTAGTTTGACTCTCGGAAAGTTTTTACAGAGAATATCAGTTTGCTTTAAGATAGATGGTGGGGACAGGGCTGACAGTAGGGAAATGGTAAGACCGATCTATAAGGGATATGAGACTGCACCAGCAGATATACATGCACCTCCCTCGACTCATGGGCCTAACAGCCCGACCCATTATAACCCAAGCAGATGCATGTACTCTGCGCTACCACAAGTATAAGGAAATAAAGTTGCGCCTTAGCTAAAAACAATCCGAACTGATGGACCAATGAAAATCATGAAAGCAAATACAGCTGTTGCTTTAACTTATGGAGCACCTCATCGCATAGAGAAGACACGCGATGAGTGGACAACAGAACATAAAAGGAAGGCAAAATTGAAAAATTCTTCCAAGGACATTCTTTACAAGACGCTGGATAAGAATACTTTCAGCATGATCAAAATGTGTAAATCTGCCCAAGAAATTTGGGAGAAGGTGTACATTCTTTACAAGACGCTGGATAAGAATAATTCAGCATGATCAAAATGTGTAAATCTGCCCAAGAAATTTGGGAGAAGAAGATGATCTAGTTATGTGAAGGCAACAAGCAAACCAAAGAGAATAAACTTTCAGTTTCCGTACAAAAATTTGATAATATTAAAATGAAGAATAGAGAATAAATGAACGAGTTTGATGAAAGAGTGAGCAGCATCATAAATTAACAGAATGCACTAGGAAAAGTACATTCAAACAAAGAAATTGCTCTAAAGGTGATGTGTTGCCTTCCCAAATAATAGGATGTTAAAACTGTGGCCGTGCGAGAATAAAAAGAGCTCAAAAAAGTGGAACTACATGATTTTTTTTCAAAACCTAAAAGCTTATTAATTCTAAATGCAAACAAGAAAGGGCGAACCAGTAGTCCCACATGTTACAACTGCCCTCGGCGCTCTGAAATTGGAGGCAACATTTTCACTTGAGAAGAGCAATGACACAATGTCATTGTTCATCAGGAAATTCGGAAGATTCATGAGAAGGAATCAAGGATCATTCCAAAGAAATTACCATAAGAATGAATCAAAAGAGGAACCGAATGCATGCTATAACTGTAGCAAAACTGGTTACTTCATCGCTGAATGTCCACAACCAATGAAGGACATCAAGAGATCAGTTAAAAAGGTAAGAAGTCCTTCGAGCACAGAAGAAGATCAAAGGATGGCAAGAAATCATCCAAGAGAAAGCACGAAGACCTAGTATGTAACACCATTCTTCTATACTTGACAAGATTAATGATACATATAATAATAATCAAAATAGGGTTTGAATGATATACCTATATTATGAAGCAATTCAAAAAAGGGTTATCAGTTTGATGGTTTATAAAAATTTTGGCATGATGTACCTACATTTTGTATAAGCCAAAAACTCAGAGCAACAACATATATACATATCTATAGTCATATTTTCATATACAAACATACACCGTATCGTTATACATATAGTCATAAATGTCGTGAAACTTGTTTCAAACCCTGACATAGAATCCACTATAATACATATGCGGAAGCTATACAATAAGACATCCAGGTTCTTGTCGAGGTAAGGCACGCCACAAGCATCCATTGGCGAACCGACATCTTATGCATCTTCATTACCTGATCCTGTAATACATGAGCTACGTGAGTTTATAAAACTCAATAATTTGGCACTTGTATGTATCAATATAAATAGAAGGATTATATGTATCAAGTCGTGATTAACAATGAATCTTTAAACCATGTCATACCATAGCATATATTCATGTTCATTTCGGTACTTGAGCCTCATTAGTTGACATGTACTACCGTTCTTGTTTTATTTTATAGCTACTTAAGTTGGACGTCAGGGTGCCCTGTGACAACCTCACGCCCCATGAACATATATTGGCCAATAGGTTTGGTGCACTTAAAACCACCCATGATTTCAACTAGCTCATATATCATATAATAACATGTTTCATTCGTTCGTACAATTTTCATTTTATGACATACCACCTCTCTTGGACATTCATGATCTTTTATATCTACTACATAACAATAATATATGGTGCAATATTTTCATCAATAAACATATTAACAAAGTACATATAGCAAAAATCAATAGAAAGAATTTGAAACTCATAATATTACTCATGTATTACTTCAATAACATGCCAACTTACTGTCCAAGCGTAAGAATACTGGTTTGAGACGATGTCTCTTGCTCCTATACTGTAAAATACTTCAATAATCCTATCACTATGTCCATAATAGTTGAAAGTCACCCCTTTATGGTTCTTTACATATATATTGAAGGATTGTGTGCTGGTGCCTTTGAAGGCATTTCAAATACAATATTCTCCAATGAGCTGCAATAGCTCGTGTTCTAAGAATGTTAACACCGATGAATTAAATTGATTTTGGTTAAAAACCAAGCAGAACAAACTCGAAGTAATCCTTCGTGAAGAAGAATGTTAAATTAGAAAAAAAATTAACTTATGTAAACTGAATAACTGAAAAGCAGGTGATCATTTGTCGCATATATCAGTTCAGTTATGGCAAGAACTGAACCGACGGATGCTCTAACTGATCAAGTCAGTTTGAAAACAACAGTTAATCAGTTAAATACACAAGATATGTTTATGGATGTTCGGAGACTTCAACTGCTCCTACTTCACCCCTTCTACCACCTCGGATAGGATCAACTAGAAGACTTTGATTTATACAACTACTTGTACAAACTCACTCAACTTATGACTTACACTACTGCGTCAACTGAACTCCTAGCCTAGACTGAAGGCAGCACCTTCCAGCCAACACTTCTTTAACATCAGTGTGTCAAAGACTACATCTCACAAGTTTAACTTCTTTGTGCAAAACTGTATTTGGGTGGAGGCGGTGAGTGTGTGTGTGTGTTGGAAATGAACAAAGAATACATCGGAAAGGTGTTCCCACACACTGAGGGAAATTTGCTTCTTATCTAAGCTGATAACATGTTGAAGTGTCCCTCTGGGCTGATTGCTTTTTTTAAGCTAATATGCAATATACGAGCCCTTTTCTTTTGTATCTTCACTCTTCACTCGCTCTCTATTTTTTTGGTCTGCACTGATCTTCTCTTTATAGGCGAGAAACTGAACGTACAGTGAGACTCAATTATTGTATCTGTTGCATCTTGAATTCGTTTCTTGGACTCTGTGTCTCGACTTTTCGACTGCCCTTCTGAAATGTTTGTCTTTAATGCTCTGATGCAACGTTCATTATTGTCCTTTGACTGAAAAATTGCTTTGTACCTTTGTATATAGCTGGAATCTACTGAATGAGTTTGTCTTCAACTACAACTGAAAGATTCTTATTTGACGCTCCGAACTAGTCAGCTGAACTGATCTTCAGTTGGGCTGATGAAATCAGTTGACTCGTCAGTCGAACTGATTTCACTCTCGTTCAGTTGAACTGATCAGTTGGGTTTCTTCATCAATTGAACACTCCTTCGACTGGCCGGGCTTCTGAGGTTCTCCTGCTGAGCTACCTATCAACTGGACAGGCAGCTTAATTACTCATTTGACATATCAGTTCGCCTGATTCAGTTTGTGGGATTAGTTAGGTCTTCAGTTTGCAATGTAAACAACTTGAAACTAATCCTATCTTCTGCACACTAAGGTAAAACATTAGTAATATAAAATAACAAGTTTTGTTAACATTAAAATTAAGATTGCGAATTTGAAAAGTTCCAACAATCTTCCCCTTTTTGATGATCACAAAACTTGAGCAGTTAAGAACAATATATTCAGTTCAAAGGTTAGTCAATTTAAACATTGTTAAAAGCTCTCCCTTCAGAACTGAATTAAAGATGGTTTTGAAAAACGATTTAAGGATTGATGGTAAGAGAAAAATCCCCCCTCAAAAACTAAATTAAAAAAGAACTAAAAAAAATTTAAGAGAACAACTTCAGTTGAAGAAAAGAAGACCTCCTTAACAACTGAATTTCAAAAACTGATTGATAAACAATTTTTCAGTTTGAGAGTACAAGAAAAACTCTCCCTAAAAAACTGAATAAAAGCTCGTATTTGAGAAGTAATTATGTAAGCATTCATTCAGATGTTATAATCATTCAAGCAACGTAGACAAGAAATCTGGAAATATTCATTCAATCACAACGAAACACAGCTGGATAAACATGATGCTTATTTAATCAAATAAATTTCCTTGTATTTTTACATTTGAGTACATACATCAGTTGAAAGGAAAAATGCTACTATAATAGCATATTTTGAGCAACATCAGAAATCAGTTTGTTTATGTGTGACAGAATTGGATATTCCAACAAATGGTTGCCTTGACTGCTTGAAATGCTGCACCGGTCGTGAGTTCAATTTGCTAGAGAAACGAGCTAATCTGCCTTGAACTTGATCTCTTTCGTAGCTAACTGGTCGAGCAGACTCAAACTAGGCTCAAGCGAAATACAGCTGGTGATTTAATCAACCAACATCCCAACATGAATTAGTTTCATCTGAAAAGCAGCTAACCTAGAAGGTTTGCAACTGAAATCTTGTTCATTGAAAAAATTAGCCGTGCATCTTGAAATATGAAGCTCAGGACCCTGCAGGCTGACTAAAACCCCAAAGCTATGAGTCGAAAGAAGTGGCGACGATGTTAGTTGCAGAACCGATCCTCTCAACCCTTCGCAATGAGTTATAGATAATCATTTTCAAATAGTATGAAATACTTTTAAATAGCTTTTAACACTATTTTAACGTAACATATTTTAAAACACAGTTTTCTTCAAATGTTCTTTTTAGAATAACTAGCTCTGATACCAATTGAAGGACGTGTGATGGTGCCTTTGAAGGCATTTCAAACACAATATTCTCCAATTACCCGCAATAGCTCGTGTTCTAAGAATGTTAACACCAATTAATTAAATCGAGTTTGGTTAAAACACAAGCGGAAGAAATTCGAAGTAATCCTTCGTTAAGAAGACTGTTAAATTAGAAAAAAAAATTAACTTATGTAAACTGAATAACTGAAAAACAGGTGATTAGTTGTCGCATATATCAGTTCAGTTATGGCAAGAACTGAACCGAAGGGTGATCTAACTGATCAAGTCAGTTTGAAAACAGCAGTTAATCTGTTAAATACACAAGATATGTTTATGGATGTTCGGAGACTTCAACTGCTCCAATGTCAGCCATTCTACCACCTCGGATAGGATCAACTAGAATACATTGATTTATACAACTACTTGTACAAACCCACTCAGCTTAGGACTTACACTACTGCCTCAACTAAACTCCTAGCCTACATTGAAGGCAGCACCTTCCAGCCAACATTTATTTAACGTCTGTGTGTCAAAGACTACATACACAAGTTTAACTTCTTTGTGCAAGACTGTATTTGGGTGGAGGCGATGAGTGTATGTGTGTGTGGGAACTGAACAAAGAATACACCGGAAAGGTGTTGTTACACACTGAGGGAAATTTGTTTCTTATCTAAGCTGATAACATGTTGAAGTGTTCATCTGGGCTGATTACTTTTTGTAAGCTAATATGCAATATGCAAGACCTTGTCCTTTGTATCTTCACTCTTCACTCGCTCTTTTTTTTTGATTCTTCACTTATCTTCTATTTATAGGCGGGAAACTAATCGTACAGTGAGAGTTAATCATTTTATCCGTTGCATCTTGAATTCATTTCTTGGACTCCATGTCTCGAGTTTTCGACTGCCCTTCTGAAACGTTTGTTTTAATGCTCTGATGCAACGTTCATTATTTTCCACTGACTTAAAAATTACTTTGTACCTTTGTGTATAGCTAGAATCCACTGAATGAGTTTGTTTTCATCAACAAATGAAAGATTCTTAATTGAAGCTCCGAACTAGTCAGCTGAACTGATCTTCAGTTGCGCTGGTGAAATCAGTTGACTCGTCAGTTGGACTGATTTCACTCTCGTTCAGTGGAACTGACCAGTTTGGTTTATTCATCAGTTGAACACTCCTTTGGCTGGCCGAGTTTCTGAGGTTCTCCTGCTGAGCTACCTATCAACTGGACAGTTAGCTGAACTACTCATTTGACGTATCAGTTCACCTGATTCATTTTATGCGATCAGTTAGGTCTTCAGTTTGCGATGTAAATAACTCGTAACTGATCCTAGCTTCTCCACACTAAGGTAAAACATTAGTAATACAAAATAACAAGTTTGTTAACATCAAAATTAAGATTGCGAACTTTCAAAGTTCCAACAACATGGTCACCAACATGAAATTCCAATTGACGACGTTGCACATCAGCATAACTTTTCTGTCGGCTCTGGGCAATGTGCATTCTTTCTCTGATCTTGGTTACCAATTCTGCTGTCTGTTGCACTATTTCAGGACCTAATAATTTTCTTTCTCCTACTTCATCCCAATGTACTAGAGATCGACATTTTCTACCATATAATGCAGTATATGATGTCATTATAATAATTGACTGATAACTATTGTTATATGTAAAGTCAGCCAAAGGTAGTTTACTGTCCCAACTACCTGGATAGTCAGTAGTACATGTCCTCAACATATCTTCTAAGATCTGATTCACACATTCTGATTGTCCATCAGTTTGAGAGTGGAATGTTGTATAAATGTTCTGAGTTCTATAATGATTCTACTTACTCTCTCATTAAAGTCATACATTAATTCTCCAAGCTTCATCTTTATATTGTTGAACTTTTATATGACAACATAAAATTGTTTCAATTTACTCTTGAATCAATTTTTCCAAAATTTCTTTGGCATTCTTACACATTTTTATTTTGTTAAATATGTTTTTGTCAAGAGTTTTGTATGTTATATCATTATCCACATTATCAAGATTATCTTTCTTCTTGTCATCATTCGTCCATTCGCTCCTTGGTTTTTCTTGCATTAGAGAAGCACCTTCAGTGATGGTTACAACTGTATTTGTTTTTAGTATCTTTATTGGCCCATCTATGATGACAAACCACATATCATCATCTTGAGTAGCTAATGAGTAAGAATTCTAATCTTCCAATCATAAAATTCTTCCTCAAATAATATCAGAATTTTGCTAAATGAAGCCATTTGAAAAGAGATGTGCATAGTCGAGAATAAGCCAAAATCTTATATGGCTTGATAAGATCGGTTGAATTGTTTAGATGGGGATTGAATAAGTACATGATACAATTTTATTTCTTTGTGTTAATTTAGCTGGGTTGGCAACTAAGTTATATACTCTAGAGTGTCGATGTCAAATGACTAACAAATAAGTACGGAAAGAAGTCAAACTGACATTAGAACAAAGCACAAACAAGGTTGGCTAAGTCAACTGAAAGTCGGCTTGATTTATATTTGTAGTGAAAAATAAATTTTTTTGACATAAAATTTAATATTTTTCATTAGTCGAGTTAGATAAAAAAAATTCCGTCTCAAAAATTTTCTACGATTTCTTTTTAATTTTTGTGATTTTTTATAGATGCATACAATACATAAATTTCACATGACTTGTATAGGCACATATTGTCCTTTTCTTCATTTGATCGGCCATCTCTTTCTGTTTCCTTTTCTTTGTCTAAAGATATTAAATAATAAAGAAAATAAATTCAAGTCAGCTGCGGGTCCTCCTCCACCACTCTATCCAATCATTCACAAACACCATTCATCTCTCTTCTTTTATAAGAGACCATTCGCTGTGTTTTCTGCCTGGAAAGATTCCAACTTTCCTCAAAGTTCGAGTTTTCTTGGTGATCTTTCTCGGTTCAAATTTCTGAATCTCAATTATTTTTGTTTCTTCTTGCTCAAAATCTGCCATTTTTTTTTTCAGTTTCCACAATTGTTGAGCAGACAAGATGACAGCGTTATACAGAATTTTGCAGTAGGTTGGCTATTATCAACGTTTATTTGCTGTAGTTCAAAATTCCAGATACAAGATCTACTTTTTTTCAACAATTTTCTCACAAAATCTTGTTGGGTTTTGCGAATTCCAGAGTGTCCTCTCCCAGAGTCTTACAAAAAATTCAGATTCCACTCAAATCCTCGTATCTTCTTTCACCTCTGAACTCTGTTTCCCCACTTCGATCGGTCCTCTAGGCGAAATGAACAGAAAAATGACAATCCTGTCTCCTGCATCGTATATCAAGAACTCAAACTGCTTGTACGAGGAAAACAATACAACCACCCAGTGGACCCCTGAGGAGAACAAGAAATTCGAGAACGCCCTTGCGATATACGATAGAGATACGCCGGATCGGTGGGAAAATGTCGCGGCCATGATCCCTGGAAAAACAGTGAACGATGTGATCAAACAGTACAGAGAATTGGTGGAAGATGTAAGCGATATTGAAGCGGGGCTGATTCCAGTTCCAGGATACAGCGCCAATTCATTCACATTGGAATGGGTCAGCAAACAAATGTATTGCCCTGTCGGCAAACGAAACGCCGCGATTCGGTGTTCTGTTCATGAAAGAAAGAAAGGGGTGCCCTGGACTGAGGAAGAACACAGGTAAAACTTAATAATTTTCTGAACCTTGTACAATTGTACTGACCTCGAGGTCGGAAATTTATGGATTTTTTATTCAGTTGTTGATTTTGATCCACAGGCAGTTTCTTTTGGGGTTGAAGAAGTATGGTAAAGGGGATTGGAGGAATATTTCTCGCAATTTCGTGACAACAAGGACTCCCACACAGGTCGCTAGCCATGCGCAGAAGTATTTCATCAGGCAACTTTCGGGAGGGAAAGACAAGAGAAGATCGAGTATACATGATATCACCACAGTGAATCTTCAAGAAACCAATCAATCGGATTCACCAGGAAATGATACGTGTAGCTCGCCTGAGAAATCGGCCTCGATGAAACATCAGCGACCGAAATCGGGCATGAATCCAGGAGCAATGATGCGTTTTCAAGGGTGTCCTTCATTTGGATTCAATCTACAAGAACATAATATGCTGATGAGCAAATTACCTGGAATCGGGTTGGAACATCACGGTACAATGTTTCAGACGATGCAGCCGACCCAATACCATTAAAATCAGCGTCCCAATGGCGGTCGTAAATTTATTGGACTTCCAGCATTTCAATGCTTGATGCCGATGAAGGTAGCTAGCTAGTATGCCCATCTATTACAGTTTTTCGAAAAAATTGTCCGAAACGATGCGTCGGGGACGACAGAAAGATCAAGAAAATGGTTCTTCCTAGCTAGCAGGGTGATCAAGATTCTTGGGAAGTTAGTTCAGATAATTGGGAAGGTGTAATGCTTGTGGATACTATTCTTTTCCTAGTAAATAAATGAATTCTAATTTGTCCATCACTATAGTTTCTCTATACAATGGAATTATCGTTTTTATCAGTGTTTTCCACTATTATGAACAGTGGTAGTGAGTGAGGCATCGGAGGGCAATTCATAGATTTTTATGAACCATATATTCAAGAAAAAATGATTTTACCTCAATTAAAATTTTTGGTTACTTTAAAATCTCCAAAGTAATACAAAAATCTTTGCTATGCATTGTGTGTTGCTAAAATAAATTTGTGGGCACAAGAGAAGCTTGTCCTTTGTATCTTATGCAGAGAACATGGGAGAGAATATGTGCTCACTGATTGTCCCATTATATGATAAACTCCTTGCTCTCAACTTTTTCCAATTCAGAAGAGTCTTATCCTATGGCACATGAGATGAAATAAACCTCATTTACTGTGTAAAACAATAGTTTCTCAGTTGCTCCCATGTTGGTTCAAGTACAAGATGCCATCATTGTTTTTTTTTTCAACGAAGTAAATTCATTAAAAAAAAGAAGGTAAAAAGTTTGATTACAGAATAGACGGTCATCCCCAAGATGACACACACAAGTACTAATTAAACGTAACTACACAACAACATTAAATACATCAACAGCGGTAGGCATACAACGAAGAACAAAAATCTTAATCCTATGCACCAAGTCCTCGATCTTCGGCTTTTCATCATCGAAAATGCACCTGTTGCGTGCGTTCCAAATGCTGTAAACAGTGGCTGCAAGTTCCGTTATACGCATCCTAGGTAACACCGAATTACCACGATAAAAACTTATAAACGCCCTCAAAACAGCCGTGGGTGAAGCCATGTTCTTCGACATTCCCAGCCAATTTCGGATCTCCTTCCATAGTGCAGCCGAGAATTTGCACTGAAAGAAAAGATGGTTTATAGATTCAAGTTCTTCATTGCAAAGAACACAAGACTTATCTTCAACAAATGATAAGCGATTTCTAGTCAGGAGTTTCGCATGAGCCATCAACCACAAAGTAAATCCCTGTTTCGGAAGAATGACTGATCGACTTATCAGTGGTTTCCACGGCTATTTTCCGTGTGAATCAGCGAAGCACTCATATGCCTTGGAGAGGCCGGCATTATTACCAAACCAAGAATTCAAAGTTCGAATAGTTGTTTTTGTGTTAGAGTAGATGCCCTGAAAGCCAACGGTTGGCTAGAGAATTTATTGACTCAAGTGAAATAAACAATCTTTATTTTAATATAATTTACTTTTTAATATTTTTGTTATACTTTATCTGTATACCCATGTAATCAGTATAGATAAAGTCCTTGATTATGCTTTAATACAAATGAATCGTAATTCGATGTTGAAACTCATTTGTAAACACTGCATATTCTAAATTCGTTCCTAATCGATTCAGCCGCCTAAAACATGGATAAATGTCGCTTGAGCTCGAGACTAGCATATGTGATGTTGTGTACTGCGTTTCTTGGTAAGGGCATGGAGATGTCCAAACATACAGATGGGTAGTCATATGATGATTATACCGAACAACCCTCCCTCGGACTTTCCAAGTTGTTATAATTCATCGAGAGGATAAGTCCGTGGTTATGATTGTACACCATTAGTCCTTACGACCCGGGACAACACTGAGGCTCTATATGCTAGGGCTGTGCTTTGACTCGTTTACCGGATCCAGAAGAGTCATCAGGTGGCGAGTTTGGGTATAGTTGCGACACATATAGGAGCCAGTGCATTGTAGTCGGGGATTCACTGCTCACCTGCGGGTGTGGATATCCTATGTGTTCTGATGAAATAATAGTGCATGGAATCTCTGGCCAGAGTACGAGATGTATGTTAGAGAAGGAGTTCTCGAATAGTACACGCGATGCCACTATTATAGTTATCACATAGCTATCGAATTAATATTCAACCCTCGATGAACCAATGGTTGGAGATTCGATCGGGATATATGAGATGAAGGGACCGTACTGTACGTTAATCATAATCGACTGGTTCTTGCAGGTACTATCAGTGATACCTAGGGGATCATGGAGCGATGCTACTAGACGCTCTTACCATGATCCGGTGGGTGCAATCAGAAATGAGTTCTGACATTCTTGATCAAGGTGTTGATGAAAAGAATGGGGCTAACTAGGGTAAGCCCGAATAAAGGATTATGTCATGAATCACAAAGAGTTATGAACCCACGGCTAGCTGTATCCCTGAACCATTGAGAATCACACAAGCAGTGGATCGTTTGTTCTCGTTGAGAGAATAAATTCAAGGAGTTGAATTTATATTAGGATATAGTAAATTCAAGGAGTTGAATTTATGATATAGTGAATTCAAAAAGTTGAATTTATGAAATTAGGAGAGAATAAATTCAAGGAGTTGAATTTATAAAATTTGATAATTTAATTTATTAAACTCAAAAGTTGGGTTTATTAAATATTAAATTTTGGAGGTGATAAATTCAAGGAGTTGAATTTATAATTTAAATATTAAATTCAAATGTTTAATTTATAATTGATTTAATTCTCAAAAGTTGAGTTTATTAAATATTAAATCAAATATAGTGGGAATATGTTTGATGGGCTTGTATGAGTACAAGTCCAACATATTAAATAATTAAAGTTACTAATGGACTTTGATTAATTAATTAAACTAGTTGGACTAGTCCAATTAATTAATCAAACTCATTAATGTTAATTATGAAATTTAGGTCAAGCTATTGTTTTTAAGGAAATAAAATTGTCCTAGCCTCCACTCAATTCCCATGGTGATTAACGTGAAAGGCATATCAAAATCCTCCAAATTATTTTGGCTTTTTATCAAGAAAAGGAATTTTGATTTCTCTCTCAAATATTTGATCTCAACGTAAAAGTTCTTCCAAATATTCTAGTGCTATTTGGAAGAGGAACAAATCATCTAGTCGTGGACCTGATTAGAAGAATTGAAGGAAAGAGTTCTAGAACAAAGTTCGTAGGGATTTCATAAAGAGCTATCTCCGCTAAATCCGGAATAGTTGAAGTCGTTTGATTATTCACCAAAGGTATAAATTCTTACGCCCTATGAATGTTTTTGTTAAAATCATACGAGCGCCCAAAGCAAAACATATTTTTATTGTCAAAATAAAATAAAAATTTTTAAACTTCCGTTGCGTTTGAGCGTGTAGAAAACCGGGATCTAACAGTGGTATCAGAGCCAGGTTTTTCTAAATCGTATGGTTTTGATATTGAATAATTTGTTTCTAACCACACAAGAAAATTTTTCAGAAAATTATAGCACTATGAAATTTTTTTTTTAAAAAAAAATTTTAAATCTGCGCGGAACTGTTACGGGCAGCGTGCGCGCGCGGCGTCGGACGCTAGCGCGCACCTGTTCACGCCCTGCGCGCACAAGGGCTGTCGCCACTGCTCGAAACGTTCGGGTAGTGGGCGGGCAGTGCGGGCGGCTGCCCGAGATCGTCTCGGGAAGCGTGCTGAATGATGGGCTTGAACTGTTTGGGTCCATGGTGCAATTTTCTGGTTTTTCAAATTTTTGGGCAAAATTGATATTTTTGAAAATTGGTTCAATTTTTATTTTGGAAAATTAAAAATTTTCTTGTAAAATAAATAATTAGAATATGATTTTAATTATTTATGGTAAAATGAGTTTTACAAGAAATCAATTATTATTGATTTAATTGGAATAGATAACGGAGTTTATTTAATTTATTAAATTCTTTAATAATTGTGGTAGTTAGTGATAAAATTTTTAGATATATGATTTATCAATTAATTAAATTGTTTAATTAAATTGATGTTAATATTTGATATTAAATGCATGAAGGATGATTGAGAGCCTTGACCAATGTGTTAAGTGTATGTTAGGATATTTTACTGTTTTATTCATTTTTTTAATATTTGATATTATTAAAGTGGGCTTGGTTTATGGCCCGTTCCCAACCCCATGAGATGTATCCCTTATGTGTCAGTGCTATTTAAATGTAATTATTAGGAATAGTGGAAGATCAAGACTCGAAGATGGTGGGCCCGATGAACGAGATGAAGACATGTAAAATATTGGAAGCTCTTGTAATAGTTGCATTTGCATCCCTGCATTCACCTTGGTTTTGGACCTGGATCCGTGTTTGGCTCACATGGATCTAATAGTGTTGACGATCGATCATCCTTATTTATTGTTGAATGTCATATTATGATATATGCGATATATAGTAGTATGCATGTATGTTATTAGATAATATAGTTGCATGAATCCGGCAAACATACAAACTCGTGGCACGAGATTTTTAAATTAAAATGATGTGACAATTTTAAAATTAAAATCCATCATTTTGAATAAGATTCAAAATTTATATCAAAGCGAAAAAAGTAAAAATTAAAAGATTTTAATTTTTCCTTGCCTTCCATCAACCGTGGTTGCATGTTGATCGCTACCCGCGGACAGTGTCTGGCTCATATTATTGGGGAGGACTGTACGCCGGAAAGCTGTGACTTCTGATCGAGCAAAACTTGCACAGTGAATAGTCCCAAAATTTGTTTTATAAATGAAAGCTCGATTTAAAATATCGCAAGTGCACGATAGTCAAGTTATAATAAACGTAAGTGAATACGAGTATCGATCCACGAGGACTGCGTTACAATATCTTTATTTTCAAGTAAATTTCTTCAGCAATGATAGATTGAGTTGGTGATTAAACTAAAGTGAATTCAATAACTGAAATAATTAAAGTGCAAGAACAAATAATCAAGAAATCAATGATTAAATTGGATGAAAATCAAATGAGAGACGAATTTGTTGGGAATTATCAGTTCACCTACCACTCGTGTTTAAACAATTATACTCGACTTTTACTCGTGCATTCGACGGAATTCCCTAGACTAATTAATATACTCTGTCGAGCTATATTAATACTAATCATAAACATGCAGTAATCAAGTATCCTCAATTATTTAACAGTTCACGATTGCATTACGTTCTATGGAACCCGCTAGCTTTCATTCGGGTGAATTATCACTATCGACACGTATCCAATTCCGTATATCTACTAAAATTACAAATCCGTGGTATATACTATTCGATCCTATTGTCAATTATTCTATCGAAATCATCAACAACATGAAATAATCAAAGGAAGTTAGCTAGACTTCAATTGAAATAAGAAAGCACAAAAGCATAAACAAATCACTCATAAAAACGTCGCTAAATAATGTTCAACAACGAGTACGGGGTAGGATCCCCTCAAATCCCAACAAATCTAGAGTTTAGCCACTAAAATTCATGCTAGAAATCAACAACAATCTAAGAAATAAAAACTGAGTAATTAAAATACTAAGGTTGACGATGGATGACGGCCACGACGCTTGGAAATCTCGATGTCTTCGAAATCTCTTTGCTCCTAGCCTTCCTCCCAAGAAAAGTGATGGAAAAATATGGTGTCAGACTGAAAAAAACGGCGCCCAATCTCGTGTATTAGGTTAGGTGTAGAATAGAGTCCACAAAACTTGGAAACAAATCTTCTTTGATCTCGTCGCTCGCTAGGGCGACCACCTTTTACCGCTGGGGCGAGTGGTTCTCGAATTAAAATCCTTGGCCATGTCTCTGGTCTCGCTGGGGCGGTCACTTTTGACCGCCCTAGCGAGAGGTTCGCGCAAATGCTCCTCGGCTGGATTAAAATTCTCGCTGGGGCGGTCACTTTTGACCGCCCTAGCGAGACACTCGCGCATCAACTACTCGATCAACTTAAAATGCTCGCTGGGGCGGACAATTTTGACCGCCCTAGCGAGATCTCTTCGCTGCTGTGCCAAATAAAATCCCACTTTTCGGTCCAATTCCTACAAAACAACCACAAAATACACGAGATCAGCCATATGCTAAATAATGATAGAAAAATGCTAAATTAAACTAAAACAAACTAATATGATGCATGAATGCGACTCGAAAACAACACTAAAAACACGTAAAAACGAGTCCTATCAACCCCCTCATACTAACCTTTTGCTCGCCCTCGAGTAAAATAGGTTAAAGCACGAGATTCTAACAAACTCAACAAACACAAAAAGAAAACTCAACCAAGAAAAAAAAACACGAGTAAATGTCAATGGTGAGTTAACAACGTTTATGTTCATGCCTCAGTTTACTTTCCCATAACCAATCAAGTCAAATCGCAACCGAATACTCATTCTCATCTACACATAAATTTCGACACTAATTTGAACGTGTGTGTGTGTCATGATGGGTCTAGTCATTCGCACTTCAAATAGATCAATTATCAAATCATGCGAGTCACTCAATTAACACTTCAATACAAGTCTCACTAGCATGCATCCCCATGTCCATTCATCACTAGCCACAAATTGAACTTTATTCAGCTTTTAAGTACAGATAAGGGTGTCGAAAAGAAGGAAAATAAGCTCAAGTGGCTAAAAGTTGGGAGTACACCGATCATTTTCATTGTGCAATCGTCAAGACTTTTCGTCTGACTTTCCTCGTCTCCTTACATCTCCAACTTTTAGCCGAGGAATAGAATTTCATTCCTTTTATTTCGGCTCCCCCTCACCTTACATCTCCTTCTTTTTTTCTTTCTTTTTCTGTTTTTTTTTTTAATTGCACAATTTTCACACATATACTCCCTAGGCTAAGAATATAATACTTTGGATCACAGCTGGTTAGGAGTATGACATTGTAATTCAGTGCAATGGAAAAGAGGTAAATGTAAAGTTCAAGGCAAATCAAATTTTTTCATTCAAGGTCCCAACTAGCGACTTATTTTCACGGGTTTACATGCCAAATCAACTCATAAATGGTGCCGTTCAAGCTAACCTCACAAAATTTTCAAATTTCACCCTTATTCCTACAAAGTTCTAGTCCCCACACATGTGTGCTTAAAAGGTTCAAATTTTGTACCAAAATTCATGCTTTAACAATCAAGAGTATCATTCACGACATGACCCAATCAACTCTTTTGTAGCCTATCAATTCAAATCATCATTGGCTCATAAACGATGGCTTCTCACCATAAACGACACCCAACAAAAGAAACCAACATAACCGACACCAAACAACAGAAATGCAACGAAACTAAACCAATTAACTAAACAATCAAAACAATAACCAATTAACTAAACAACCAAAACAATCTACCCACCCCCTCATACTAGAGTTGTGCCATGCCCTCATAGCACAAAACGAAACAAAGACTAAAAACATAAAAACGAATGAATGCAAATGCAATGACAAAACAAACAAAATAAAAATAAAAAGAAAGGGGAAACAGTGAACTCCCCTGATCAGAACTCCTCATCCTCGTCATACTCAGGTGGTGGGACTCCCTCGTCAGCTGGTGGCGGCATAGGATAATGGTACTGGAACTGGAAGGGTGGCGGGTATGCGGGTGGTGGTGGCAGGCCGGATGTGTCGATGCCCAAATGCGTTGAGATCCCCTGTACCAAGTACTCGACGTTCTGAATATGAGCTTGATTGACGGCCTGATACTCAGTCTGGTAAGTGGCCCAAGCGCCCAATTCGTTGATGCGATCTCGCATGGCCCGGCGGCGTGGCTGCGGAGGAGGCAGTGCATGTCCTAAAGCCGGAGGTGGTTGAGCTGCGCCCCCATACTCGAAAAATACATCCTCGGGCAGCTCTGCCTGCCTCTTCTCCCTCTTGGATCGATAAAGAGCGTCATCAATAGCTCTCATCGGTGGTAGCCACTCATCATCATCGGCAAATATCACCCCCGCTCGGGCACATAACTCAGTCACGATCGTCGGAAAATAAAACGCCAAATTGCTGCTGTGTATGCACATGTTGAGCTGTCCAAAGATGAGTCTGCCCACATCAATCGCCATCCCAGTCTAGATGGCATACAGAACAACCGCCCGCTCACGCTGGACATCACTCGTATGCCCGACCGGCATCAATCTCTTAGATAGAAACGCATACCACATTGCCGCGTCCACTCTCAAAAATTTTTCAAGAAAAACCGTATACGTCCCCGGCTGTTTCCACGTGGTGCCCGGATAGCAGAGCGTGCGAATAATTAAATCATAGTCCGGGTTGAGCACCCACGCCTGAAACTCAGAGTCATCGACCGACGGTAAACCCAGTAAGTCATTGATAGTTCTCGAATCATACGGGACTAGACGCCCCCGCACAGATGCCTTAGGCTCACTCCGCTCCGGAGCATTGGCATAGAATTCACGCACAACCGGAATCACCGCGGCATTCGGTTGTGCTAAGAAATTACTCCACCCTCGTCCCTCTACTAAGACTTCCGGAAAATCACTAATAACAGATGTAGTAAACCCTCGCTCAGGGATTGGTTTTCTATGTAGTTTAGCATGCTCAAACCGCTCCCGAGCTTTCTCATTAACAAAATTAGACGGAGTCGAACGAGAACTAGAGGCACCGTGAGTTACCTTAGACCGTTTAGGTGCCATGTCGAGATGGGATTGCAAAGAGTCTGAAGTCGCCTGAAAATTTTCGAAGTTCGCCGGAAAAGCTCGCCAGAATCCTTGGAAGATGACCGGAGTAGAAGAAATTGTAGTGTAAACGCGTCCCGGTGGAGTGTAGCAACCAAGATCGAGTCTTTTCCTGAAAATATCACAAAACAAGAAGATTTGAGCTTCAAAGACGGAGGAGGCGCCGAAAATCGAGAAGGGAGGCGAGGGTTTGCGAGTGGGAAAGAAAAAAAACGCGACGCAGCTTTTTAAATATGCGCGACTCGCTAGGGCGGTCAAAAGTGTCCGTCCTAGCGAGTGGTTTTCGGTGACAGACTGTTTGAAAAATATGAGGGCGCGCTGGGGCGGTCAAAAGTGACCGCCCTAGCGAGGAGTGTTCGCCAGGAAAACCAGTTTTTTTTTAAAAAAATTCACTCGCTGGGGCGGTCAAAAGTGACCGCCCGAGCGAGGCTTTCTCGGTGGCTATGTTTTTGAAAAAAAACGACGTCTCGCTGGGGCGGTCGGTTTTTGACCGCCCTAGCGAGATACTCTCGAAAAAATAAATAAGAACAATGAATGCCATGCCATGCAACTACCTAAATGCAAATGATACGATGAAGGAATAAAGGAAAAAGAATAAAAAGGAGAAGAAGCAGTTCTCAATTTATAGTCTAGAGCTCGACTTTTCACCCGTGTCCTCAACGACTGTCATGGAGCCGAGTGACTCCAATTTGTGGCTCAATTGTGCCACCAATATAGTGCTTTAATCTTTGGGCGTTCACAGTAAACGTCCCTTCCTTGCCATCATGCAACACCACTGCACCTGATGGGAACACCTCGGCTATGATGAATGGTCCTGACCATCTGGACTTCAGCTTGCCGGAAAAAGTCGCAAGCGAGAATTGTATAACAGCACCGCCTCACCCACTTTGAACTCCCTTCTTACAATGTGTTTATCATGGGCTCGTTTGGTGCGTTCCTTGTAAGATAGTGCAAGATCATACGCTTTTCCTCGAAACTCGTCTAACTGATTCAACTGCAGCAACCGTTTTTCACCTGCAAGAGCAAAATCAAAGTTTAGTGCCTTGGTCGCCCAGTATGCTCTATGCTCTAATTCTATGGGTAGATGACATGCTTTACCAAAAAGTAACCTATATGGTGTAGTGCCTATAGGTGTTTTAAAAGCAGTACGATAAGCCCACAAAGCATCATCTAACCGAATGGACCAGTCTTTTCTATTCACATTCACTGTCTTCTCTAGAATCCTCTTAATCTCTCGATTGGACACTTCAACTTGTCCACTAGTTTGGGGATGGTATGGAATGGAAACTTTGTGGGTGACACCATATTTGCCCAATAGTTTATCAAAAATTTTATTGCAAAAGTGGGTGCCACCATCACTTATGATTGCACGTGGTGTACCAAATCGATTAAAAATGTGTTTCTTCAAAAATTTTAACACCACTTGTGCATCATTCGTGGCACAAGCCTCTGCCTCCACCCATTTCGACACATACTCCACTGCCACCAAAATAAATTTCTTTGCAAAAGAAGCAGGAAAAGGACCCATAAAATCAATCCCCCACACATCAAATATTTCACACTCAATAATATTATTCAAAGGCATCTCATGACGGTTAGAAATATTACCTGTGCGTTGGCATCTATCACAATTGAGAACATACAAACGAGCATCCTTAAAAAGAGTTGGCCAATAGAAGCCACATTCAAGTACCTTAGATGCCGTCCGTATGGGTCCAAAGTGACCACCTACCTCACGGTCATGGCAGTGGTTCAGAATTTGACTGGTTTCCTCCTCCGCTACACATCTCCTTATCATGGCATCTGCACAGATCTTAAACAAAAATGGTTCCTCCCAAAAATAATATTTCACGTCAGAAAATAATTTCTTTCTTTGGTGAAACGATAAATTTGGGGGAGGTGTGCCAGTGACAAGAAAATTTGCAACATTGGCATACCAAGGGCACGCATTCACCTCAAACAATTGCTCATCAGGGAACCAGTCATCTATATCAGTATCAACGCCATTAATTCTAACATCCTCAAGCCTAGACAGATGATCAGCAACCACATTTTCTACACCCTTTTTATCTCGAATCTCGAGATCAAATTCTTGCAATAATAAAATCCACCTAATTAACCTAGGTTTCGCATCTTTCTTAGCAAGCAAGTATTTTAGGGCAGAATGATCTGTATACACAATCACTTTAGACAGAACAAGGTATGAATGAAATTTCTCAAAAGCAAATACTATAGCAAGTAATTCCTTTTCAGTAGTAGCGTAATTCAATTGAGCATCATTTAAGGTCTTACTTGCATAGTAGATGGTATGAAATACCTTGTTCTTCCTTTGACCTAGCACTGCACCAACAGCTGTATCACTAGCATCGCACATCACCTCAAACGGTAACTCCCAATCAGGGGCAGTCAGAACAGGTGCTGTCACCAAGCTCTCCTTGAGTATTTCGAATGACTGCAGACAAGTAGAATCAAACTTAAACTCAACATCTTTCATCAACAAAGAGGATAAAGGCTTAGCAATTTTAGAAAAATCCTTAATAAAACGCCTATAAAAACCCGCATGACCTAGGAAACTTGTAGTGACCCGTTCCAGAATCACCTACTAATCAAAAACTCAGCATGCAATTAACCTAATCAATTATAATCAGAGATAACAGCGGAAATATGGCCAACAACAATAGTTATACAACCCAATCGAAATCGAAGTCTAGACTAACTCAAAATGAAATATACAGTACAACCATATCGAATCAAATGGAAAACACTGAAAACTAAACCAACCAGCTACTCAACGTCCTCCTCCTGCTCCTCCTGAGCCATCCAACCTGAGGCCTGCCCCGTGGGAAAGGGGTGTCCAAGAATAAACAAAACCGAGGACGTGAGCGATAAGAACGCCCAGTACAAAAGTATGAGTATACAAACCTATATGAAATGCACATGCTATGATATGATACCAGGGTAGTCAAGAAACAGGAATCACAAAGGATCTCAAAATGCTCAGTCTAGAGGCGCCAAGTGGATAGTGCCGCGCGGTCCAACCTCTGGGTCACTGCATCCACTACAAGACAGACGTGGACCTAAAATGTCCCGGACCACCGAAGCCCTCCCGACCCGTCGGCCACTGTGTACTCTCGGTGTCCATGCGTCCACAAGACAGGGCTGAGCGGCCCCAAGATATAGCTTATCTCGAAAGAGATACAGCTCAACAGTAAAGGCTATCTCGAAGGAGATACGGCTCAACATGATATGCAATATGCATCATAACTCGTGACATAATAGCATGCATCATATGACATATAACAATGCAGCAAATACTCATGCAACACATATATGAATGTATACTCAACCAGGATATCTCGGATAGTACTTTCGTACCTCTATCACAGCAAGCCTAGCCTTACGCAACACCGCTAATCAAGTCTAGCACAAGCCTACGCATCAAAAGCATACTCAATCAATACTACCATGCTCGACTAGCAAAACCAGTACTCCCTAGTACTACCAAAGGTTTAGGGTTTACCTTCGTCCGTCGACAGCCCTTTGATGTCGATTGCCTTGAAACTCAGGCGCCGCTACGCTACTACTCCTGGCAGCTCTTGGCTATCGCTCGACCAACAACTACCCTAGAACCTTCCAAACTCTCCAAAATGAGAGAAAACTCAAGAAATTGGCAAGTCAAAATGAGGAAATCCGAGCACTATTTATAGGCCATGTTCGGATCCTCCGAACAACACTTCGGAACGTCCGAACGCTACGTGTCCATTGGCTCTTGACAGCTCATGATCGGATCCTCCGATCATACACTTCGGACCGTCCGAACATGCATGGAAAATGACGTGTCGATCAACACTTGACACCTATGATCGGATTCACCGAACTACACTTCGGATCGTCCGAACTCTTCGGTGCTTCCGAACCCTCTTCGGTCCGTCCGATCATGACCATAGCCAAAATTACACCTTAAACCTTCTTAATCACCATTACTCCGTTAATTACCCAATTTGGAATTCGGGCTACTACATTCTCCCCCCCTTAAAAGATTTCGTCCTCGAAATCAGGCTTAGAGAATGAACAAAACGAAATAACAACATCATTAATACATCTCAATTGTTGTTGAATACAACTGATACTATGATTACAACTGAAAACACAAACTTATACAAAGCACAACTCAAAAGAGCTCTGGATGCTCCGAACGCATACGACTCTCTAACTCCCAAGTGGCTTCTTCAGTGCCTCGACGCTGCCACTGCACTAAGACAAGAGGAATGATCTTATTCCGCAACACCTTATCTTTGCGATCTAGAATCCGAACTGGTCGCTCCACGTAAGACAAATCCGTATCAAGTTGAACTTCAGATGGATGTAAGATGTGCGACTCATCTGCTACATAACGTCTCAACAAGGATACGTGGAACACATCATGAATACTTGATAGGTACGGCGGCAACGCAAGTCTGTAAGCTAAATCTCCCACACATTCCAGTATCTCGAATGGACCAATAAATCTCGGAGACAGCTTACCCTTGAGACCAAATCTCAAAATCCTGCGAAAAGGCGAAACTCGGAGAAACACCTTCTCACCTGGCTGAAAATGAAGAGGTCGACGCTTTGTGTTCGCATAACTAGCCTGTCGATCCTGAGCAGTCTTAATCCGCTTCTTGATTACTGCAACCTTATCTATAGCCTGCTGGACTAACTCCGGTCCCTCTACCTGTCGTTCCCCGACTTCATCCCAGAATAATGGAGTACGACAACGTCGCCCGTACAACGCCTCAAATGGTGCCATACCAATACTACGATGATAGCTGTTGTTGTACGCGAACTCAATCAAAGGCAAATGATCCTGCCAAGCGGGTCCGAAATCCATAACACAGGCTCGCAACATATCCTCAAGCGTACGGATAGTCCTCTCTGATTGACCGTCAGTCTCCGGATGATAAGCAGTACTCAGACTCAGTGTAGTACCCAAAGCTGACTGGAAACTACCCCAAAACCGTGAGGTAAAACGAGGATCTCTGTCACTAACAATACTGACAGGCACTCCATGCAAACGTACAATCTCCTGAATGTACAATCGAGCCATACGATCGAAAGTGAAATCACGATTATACGGCAGAAAATGAGCAGACTTGGTGAGTCGATCCACCACTACCCAGATAGCATCGCTGTTCCTCGAAGATAATGGCAAGTGAGTAATGAAATCCATCGTAATATGCTCCCACTTCCATTCTGGAATAGGTAAGTTCAACAACAATCCTCCCGGTCGACGGTGCTCTGCCTTAACCTGTTGGCAAACTAGACACTTGGAGACAAACTGATACACGCTGCGCTTCATCCCTTTCCACCAAAACCGCATCCTCAAGTCTCTATACATCTTGTTGCTTCCTGGATGAACACTTAACTTGCTTCGATGCGCCTGAGACAATATCTCGTCCCTCAAAGTGTCATCCTCTGGTACTACAACCCGATTAGATAAGCACAGAAGACCATTGGACTGATAATGGAAATTACTATCACCACCAACTAACCGAGCTAATCTCTGAGTCTTGAGATCAGACATCTGAGCTTCTCGAATCCGAGTGAACAAATTGGGCTCAGATAAAATGGTAGCAACACGAATGCTCTCCATACCTTTCCGATGCTTGAAGTTAAACCCCAACGAGCAACTATCCTGGATGGCACTAGTCATAGCACAAGTCTGAAGTGCAGAGGCTCTCACCTTTCGACTAAGCGCATCAGCTGTGAGATTCGCAGAACCTGGATGGTACTTGATCTCGCAATCATAATCCTTCAGCAAATCCATCCAACGACGTTGCCTCATGTTCAACTCAGCCTGAGTGAACAGATATTTCAGACTCTTATGATCAGTAAAGATTTCAAACTGAACACCGTACAAATAATGACGCCAAATCTTCAGCGCAAACACAATAGCTGCCAATTCCAGATCATGAGTGGGATACTTCTCCTCGTGAGATTTCAGCTGTCTGGAAGCATAAGCAATCACATGACCGTTTTGCGTCAACACACACCCTAAGCCTTGAGTGGAGGCATCGGTGTAAACACTGAAACCATCAGATCCTGACGGTAACGCCAAAACAGGTGCAGAAATCAGAAGTCGACGAAGCTCTCTGAAACTATCTTCGCACTCGGATGACCACTCAAATGGAACATCCCTCCGAGTAAGTTGCGTCAATGGTCTGGCTATCTGAGAGAAATTCACGATGAAGCGACGATAATACCCTGCCAGACCTAGAAAACTACGGATCTCAGCCATCGTCGTCGGACGTGACCAATTTAGCACTGCTTCAATCTTGCTGGGATCCACAGAAACTCCTTCCTTGGAAATCACATGACCAAGGAATACCACACGATCAATCCAGAACTCGCACTTACTCAGCTTAGCATACAATTGCTTCTCGCGAAGAATCTGCAACACAATCCTCAAGTGTTGGGCATGCTCTTCCACACTGTGGGAATAGATCAAGATATCGTCAATGAAAACCACCACAAACTGATCCAGAAAATCTTGGAAGACTCGGTTCATCAGATCCATGAACACCGCTGGCGCATTCGTCAATCCGAATGGCATAACTAGAAACTCGTAATGCCCATAACGAGTACGAAATGCAGTCTTGGAAATATCATCATCTCTGACTCTCATCTGATGATAACCCGATCGCAAGTCGATCTTGGAGTAAACAGAAGTACCCTGAAGCTGATCGAACAAGTCATCAATACGGGGTAAAGGGTACTTGTTTTTTGATCGTCACCCGATTCAGCTGGCGATAATCAATGCACAACCGCATCGATCCATCCTTCTTCTTGACAAACAAGACTGGAGCTCCCCAAGGCGAAACACTCGGGCGAATATAACCCTTATCAAGAAGATCCTGCAATTGCTGCTTCAGCTCTCTCATCTCTGACGGAGCAAGACGATAGGGGGCACGAGAAATCGGTGCAGTCCCTGGCATTAAATCTATGCCAAATTCCACCTCTCTAACCGGAGGAAAACCAGGAATCTCATCTGGGAAAACATAAGGAAATTCACAAACCACTGGAATATCCTCTAGACCAACACTACCTGTGGATGAATCAATCGCATAGATGAGGTAGCCTTCCCCGCCCGACTCTAAAGCACGACAGGCTTTCAGAGCAGATACCACTGGCATCGGAGGTCGCGCTCCCTCACCATAGAAAAACCAACTAGAGCTTTCAGTCGTACGAAACTGAACAAGCTTCTGGTAACAATCCACAGTAGCTCGGTAGGTAGTCAATAAGTCTATACCGAAGATACAATCAAAATCTTCCATCTCTAGGATCATAAGATTCGCAGTCAACTCGTTACCCTCAAAATCTAAAGGACAACCCATCACTAGACGCTTCGCTAACACCGAATGACCCATCGGAGTAGAAACAGAAAGAATGACGTCTAGAGAAACATAGGGTAACCTATGACGCTTAACAAATCGTGCATAAATGAAGGAATGAGAGGCTCCTGTATCAATAAGAACAAAAGCAGGAATACCGCATAAATGAAAAGTACCTGCTATGACTCTCTCCGTCTCATCTGCAGCCTGATCCTGGTTCAGCGCAAAAACCTGACCTTGGGCACGAGGTCGAAGATTCGAACTACCCACTGCCTGACCCTGCCTCCTCTGCTGAACAGTCGTCTGAGATCCAGAACCGGATCCTGCTCCACCTCGCAACTGAGGACAATTCTTCTTAATATGCCCCATCTCTCCGCACTGATAACAAGCTCCTGCGGCTACTCGGCATTGCTCCGATGGATGGTTCTTCCCACAATGCGCACAAGACTCCTTCTTCTTACCAAAGCGGAAAACACCACTAGATCGAGATCCAGATCCAGAAGAAGATGAACCAGATTTCTTGAATGACTGAGATCGAGGCCTCAAAGTACTCGGAGGTCTAGAAGAAGAAAGAATAGCCCTACCACGCTGGAGACTGATCTCTGCCTGGCGACACCGGTTCACTAACCCATCATAAGAAGTAGGATTATCACAGACAGTGACTCGATCAAAGATCTCCTGATTAAGGCCCTGGAGGAAATGATCAAACTTGGCCTCAGAACTGCCACTGATATGAGGAGCGAAGGGTAACAACTCAAAGAATTTCTGCTGATACTCATCAACAGACATACTCCCCTGCTTAAGGTTCAGGAGCTCAATCGTCTTGGCCTGGCGAAGGGCTGGAGGAAAGTACAGCTGCATGAACGCTGCACGGAAATCGACCCAAGTCGCTCTACCCTGCGACTGAACTATCGGCGCAGAAGTCGATCGCCACCACCTGCGAGCACGGCCCTCGAGAAGAAAACTAAGGGTCTCCATCTTCTGCTCATCGGTGCACTGGAATGCGCGGAAACAACTCTCCATGCGCTCTAACCAATCCTCAGCATCATCGGGAGTCTCACCGCCAACTAAAGGCTTAGGCCCCATCTGCATGAAACGATGCATATCGAAACGCCTAGGACCATCCCGACGATGACGATGCTCACGATGACGTCTATGATCGTCCTGGTCACCCCATCGACCTACACTCCCCTGACTACTCCCGTCATCAAAATGGTCAGCCATCGCTACAAGATAGAATAGGGAAAATGGTAAAATGGTCAACGGAAATCCCAAAACAGAATCTATATCCCAAAATCATACGCATGCTCTGATACCATAAATGTAGTGACCCGTTCCAGAATCACCTACTAATCAAAAACTCAGCATGCAATTAACCTAATCAATTATAATCAGAGATAACAGCGGAAATATGGCCAACAACAATAGTTATACAACCCAATCGAAATCGAAGTCTAGACTAACTCAAAATGAAATATACAGTACAACCATATCGAATCAAATGGAAAACACTGAAAACTAAACCAACCAGCTACTCAACGTCCTCCTCCTGCTCCTCCTGAGCCATCCAACCTGAGGCCTGCCCCGTGGGAAAGGGGTGTCCAAGAATAAACAAAACCGAGGACGTGAGCGATAAGAACGCCCAGTACAAAAGTATGAGTATACAAACCTATATGAAATGCACATGCTATGATATGATACCAGGGTAGTCAAGAAACAGGAATCACAAAGGATCTCAAAATGCTCAGTCTAGAGGCGCCAAGTGGATAGTGCCGCGCGGTCCAACCTCTGGGTCACTGCATCCACTACAAGACAGACGTGGACCTAAAATGTCCCGGACCACCGAAGCCCTCCCGACCCGTCGGCCACTGTGTACTCTCGGTGTCCATGCGTCCACAAGACAGGGCTGAGCGGCCCCAAGATATAGCTTATCTCGAAAGAGATACAGCTCAACAGTAAAGGCTATCTCGAAGGAGATACGGCTCAACATGATATGCAATATGCATCATAACTCGTGACATAATAGCATGCATCATATGACATATAACAATGCAGCAAATACTCATGCAACACATATATGAATGTATACTCAACCAGGATATCTCGGATAGTACTTTCGTACCTCTATCACAGCAAGCCTAGCCTTACGCAACACCGCTAATCAAGTCTAGCACAAGCCTACGCATCAAAAGCATACTCAATCAATACTACCATGCTCGACTAGCAAAACCAGTACTCCCTAGTACTACCAAAGGTTTAGGGTTTACCTTCGTCCGTCGACAGCCCTTTGATGTCGATTGCCTTGAAACTCAGGCGCCGCTACGCTACTACTCCCGGCAGCTCTTGGCTATCGCTCGACCAACAACTACCCTAGAACCTTCCAAACTCTCCAAAATGAGAGAAAACTCAAGAAATTGGCAAGTCAAAATGAGGAAATCCGAGCACTATTTATAGGCCATGTTCGGATCCTCCGAACAACACTTCGGAACGTCCGAACGCTACGTGTCCATTGGCTCTTGACAGCTCATGATCGGATCCTCCGATCATACACTTCGGACCGTCCGAACATGCATGGAAAATGACGTGTCGATCAACACTTGACACCTATGATCGGATTCACCGAACTACACTTCGGATCGTCCGAACTCTTCGGTGCTTCCGAACCCTCTTCGGTCCGTCCGATCATGACCATAGCCAAAATTACACCTTAAACCTTCTTAATCACCATTACTCCGTTAATTACCCAATTTGGAATTCGGGCTACTACAAAACTTCTGACTCCCTTTATCGATGCAGGTGGTGGTAGATTTTTGATTACTTCCACCTTGGCCTTGTCTACCTCGATTCCATTCTCCGACACCTTGTGTCCTAACACAATCCCCTCTTGCACCATGAAATGACACTTCTCCCAATTTAACACCAAATTGCTTTCTTCACATCTAATAAGCACCAAGTTTAAATTCTCTAAACATTCATTAAATGAAGAGCCAAAAATGGAGAAATTATCCATAAAAACTTCAAGAAAATTCTCAATCATGTCATGAAAGATAGCGGTCATGCATCTTTGAAATGTAGCAGGTGCATTGCATAGACCAAAGGGCATACGTCTAAACGCAAAAGTACCATAAGGGCAAGTGAAAGTAGTTTTCTCTTGGTCCTCGGGTGCAATTGTGATTTGATTGTATCCCGAATATGTAACGAACCGTACCGTACTTTCACTACTTAAAATTTGCGGAAAAATTAAAAATTTTCTTAAATAAAAACATTCATACGGTCGTCACTCAACATTCATAAAAAATAAATCCCACAATCATCTATCACCAATAAAATTTTGCTAAAAGAAACTGTCTCACGTTCAAATCAAAACATCAGAGTAATTTAAAAATTTGCATAAACATAAACTTGTGGTCCTCGGGTTTAGCCTGCCACTCAGCCCAAGCCTGCCCCTTGGTCATCACCTCCTGCCTCCTCAACATAGTCACCTGCATCGATCAAGTCTAGTGAGTCTAAAGACTCAACACGTATAAACTGGAATAACGAGTACTACATAATAAGGTCGCATGCAACTTTAAAATAGGACATACATAATTTGAAACTTGAACTTGCGCATTAAAACTTGAACATACGTACATACATACTTCGACGTGCCATAACTTAAACTTTCATAAACATACTGCATACGTAAACATACATAACTTCATCATTTTGCGTAGAGGATGTTTCAAAGCAAGTGACCCATAACGTAAAAGAGCCTGATCAGACTATACCACAGTACTGGGCTGACAGGGACGTATCCACTGCCGCATACATAAGATCCCTGTTCATAATTTAACAGGCCAGTTGATCCACGTTCATAATTTAACGCTTCACAACCACGATCTAACCCGTTCATAATTTAACGGGCGGATTGGTCCCCGTTCATAGTTTAACGCTTTCCAATCCTAACATAATTTGGTCACAAGACATTTAGCATACCTCGAAAACTTAAACATATTTTCTTGCACGTCAACATACTTACTTGGCGTTGAGGGATTCGTTGGACTTTGACTGGGGCCGTTGCTGCAACATACTAACATAAACTTGTATACTTAACTCACATAACTTAACGTAGAAATCATACTTACTCTCGAGCTCGATCATTACTTAGGACGTTCTAAAATTTCCCATGACACGACCTTGATAATCCTTGCACTAAATCATGACATCAACCTCAAAACAACCTATAATATTTTTTCCCAAAAATAGAAGAACACGGACCCCGTACCTACATCCGTGTAGGGGTCCGTGTAGGTACTGGAAGTAGACACCGAAGGGAAGCAAAGGCACGGACCCCGTGTCAGGGTCCGGGTGAGGGTCCGTGTAGGCACTGGAAAAGACACTAAGTGAAACCCAAAGGCACGGACCCCGTGCCCTCATCCGTGTAGGGGTCCGTGTAGATACTGGAAAAAGACGTCGAGGAGAAAACAAAGGCACGGACCCCGTGTCAGGGTCCGGGTGAGGGTCCGTGTACTCGCGGGACAAGAAAACTCACGAAAATTCTGTACATGTTTTGCTTAACATCTTAGACTCGATTACACGGACTATGAAACGACACCCCGAGACCCACCTTAGCATGCTATAACATCAACCAAATTCTTACAAACACCCAAAGCAATGAGTTCACCTTACAACACATACAATTCAAAGCATCGCAATTGACACCAATTCGTTTCCCACGACTCCTAACGCATTCGAGTGCCTATCGACACGATACGACGTATCAAATAACGTCCCAACATCATACTAATCATACCTAGACGCAGCAACGATCACCCATCGATCCCCAACGAAGCCTGCAACAAAAACTCAGGAACACATATTTTCATAAAAGTCGCAGTTTGAGCAGTCCCACGAAAAACGTCATAACTCACTCAATTTTCGTCCAAAAATTTCGAATCATATATCAAATCGAAGGTATCGAAAAGTTCAACGTTTTTGCCGTTGAAAGTTTTCCCAAAATATGAACCGAAAAATCGCAGTTTTGACATGAACAGTAAAAACGAGTTTTTGATCTAAAACTTTTCCTTCGAAATTGATCCGATTCATGATCCGCTCAAACTACTAGCATCATACATAACTTTTACGCATAAAAACAACGCAACGCATAATATGACTTGATCGACACAGCAAGAACAGAATATACGTGCCTTTTGATATTTAAAAATACCGTGACGACGATACCGAAGCGGAGAAGGATGCGAGGTTGATCCGGGACGAACGTGGCACTAATTTCTTGCAATGAAATAAAGAAAAGTTGCGGGAGAATTCGAAGGGGAGGGGCGGCTGCTACCATCTTGAAGAACCCTAGTTTTCTTTTTAAAATGGTGATAGGAAATTGTGTGGTGTGTGTTGTGTTATACGTGAGTGTGAGTGTGTAGGTGTGTGTGCGTGAGTCAACAAGTTAGGGAGGTAATTAGTGGGTTATTTTAGGGAAATAAATTGCTTAAATATAACTTAACCACTAATTAAAAGTAAATCAACACTTACTCAATAATTCTTTGGAATTAAAATACACACTAATTTGAATCAAACTCTCTAATCAAAATAACACACACAAAAAAAAAAAAAAACTAATTTTAAAAATTCTAAACTCTTAATATTACTAAATAAATGGTTTAGGCTTAACAATGCTAAAACTCAATAAATCATTTAAAATGCACATCCTCGACTTAAAATAAAATACCACATTTAAATTGCCAAAAACATCGTCACCGGTCTTTTCCTCGATCCCGCCTCGAATAATCGCCTGAAACATGAAATTCGAAAAGTATTTTAACATGCATCAATTAAACATAAATATTTAAATAATGAAAATTCTTAAATCGTGAATTAAAACCCAAATCAATGAATTAAGCATGCATTAAAACATTTAATAAAATACATAAGGAATTTAATAACTTGCACGCACGTGGCTCATGTGGATCTCAAATTTCGGGACGTCACAATCTATCCCCCTTAATTTGAATTTCGTCCCCGAAATTCGCTTATCCTCGATAATCCAAAAGTTAGATTCTTAATTCTAGCATCCCAACGATCCACGCTACCGCTGCGCTACTCTGAATAAAATTAAGTCTTATGTTGTTCTTACGTCTCTTCAATCCTAATCAAATTGCCTACCAGAAACCTCGTTTGCTAATCGCAACTTAAAACGACTTATGGTAACTTAGCTTACTTTACTACGACCTCGAATTCGGACTTTTCTCGTTGTTCTCAATATTAGAAATGAAGGTTCAAACTTATCGTATCTTACCTTCTCTATACTATACCTGTAATGTCAATGACCTATTACATTAGCATTTATGCAGTCCAACCTAAGAGGTCTTAGCACCAACGGTTACTGATCAACTTCCATCCTCAGCAATACACTTACAAGTTAAATCTTATCTTAATCCCCATAATAATATTGGCCTACAATCCTTGAATCGAATATTTACCTTACGATACAAACTTACATAACTTAGCTATTTACAAGTACGACCCAAATATAAAATTGCTGCCAATCTTTAATTTCGAGTAACATAAATCCGTAAAACCCCAGAATATATAATATCGATCCTCTCCTTAAATAATAAAAACTTTCTAGCATCAATCACAAGCTTAAACTATTTTCTTCACGATTACAATATAGTTAAAGCCTAAGACCCTTGAGCCTTCCCCATTGGAACGAATGTCCCACTTAGACGTATCCACAATACTCAATTAATTCTAGCGTATAAAACTTAATAAGCTTCCTTTATTAATAATGGACTAACTCTAATGAATCAACTCCACTTATAACCCATAGAATTCTAGAATCCCCATAACAAGCCTTTAGATTTCTTACTCAATAAAAAAAAAAATCTTAATATTCCTTCATTGATAACTCATGTTGAACACCACTAATTCCCTTTTGTTTTTATTTCACCCAAAAATTCCGTATGAACAAATGTCCCCATAAATTTGAAATTCACCCTTACTCAACCCAAATAGTTTTGGATAACATAATTCCAACACACATATTCACTTACTCCCAAGTTTCTTAATAACTTACAAAAATTTCTCAAGACAAGATGTCTACCTCAATTCTTACATTAGCATATCGATTAACCTAACCATCAAACATACCCAACTTTCTAGAAAATCAAATTCCAACAAAGGTACAAGCTTAACTGTTACAATCAAGACTAAAACTTATGACACATCGACTTAAGTTCCCAAAAAAAATTTCGCTAACTCAATGTCTACTCTTATGACTTAGCTAAACGATCAACTTTACCTCAAATCATTATCATCCTGAATTTTAAATTTGCCGCACATTAATTTCACTAGCGCTTAACTTTTCGAGCCCAATGTCGATTCATCTTACAATCCCCTTGATTACCATTTCTTATAATATTATAACCCAGATACTTCAAGGTTCTAATGATCCCTTCGAGCTTAAATCGTCGAAAATTCCTATCATTTAAACCATTTAATTCCCACTTACTGCTAAACTAGTCCTCCAAATTCCTTAAAATTGTAGCATTAAATCATTATTTCCTCAAAATTATCCAGTTTGTCCTAAATTTCGGAAATTCCACATTTACCCATAAGTTCTTGGTGTTCCTAATTCCATCTTATAGATTTCTCGTAACACAAAGTTCAATAATTTTAGGCTTATTAAACCCAAAATCAATTCCATAACCTCGAAAAGCTACTGATCTTACTCAGGTGTTCCTTAAAAGTTCGAACTAAATCCTCAAAAGTTTCAAAATTTGCAATTTGGTCCTTAAAGTTCTCGAACTTACATTTTTGGCACTACAACTCTTCAAAATTTGCATTTCCGGTCCCCAATAAAATCTTCGATTTTAGTCTCATTAAACCTTAAAATCCTCGAAACTCGGAATTTAATCCCAAACTATAACTTCGAAACCAGTCCCTTAGGATTTTTATCTTTGCACTTAGGTCCTGAAACTATTGGTCATTACCACTAGGTCCTTAAAATTCTCCATTCGTGCAATTAAATCCTTAAATCCAACTAGGGGGAGCATGCATACTAAATAAATTCTACGCTTTGTATACTTCCAAATATCGTCGTAGTATCAAATAATTAATCCTTACATGGAGTTCTCAAAAAGCAACTCAGCTAGCACCCACAAACCATCAGTAATTTCTTAGAAAATCTACAAGTCCCAAAAGCATTCGTAATTGTCAAGTTTAACTTATGACCCACAAGTATAATATCGGTACTACTAACCAAAAATTAATATAGACAAATCATCTCCAACTTTTCCAGACGCCTAAAAGCAAAATTATTGCTCATGTCCAATTCCACCACACCAGCATGCAAGAAAATTAAATAATTTCTCATTTCATGTCGTAACATGCATAAAAGTTTTAAGGATCCAATCTCAATTCATAACGACAGATAAACCTGTATTCTAAAACGTATGTCATGTAAACATACAGGTGGTTGCATTAAAACATGCACATGCTGAAATCATGACTTGAATGCTTAATACATGAAATAATTTAAAATTTTAAGACTTACAGACTTGAGGTGTGACTTCGTGAGCTTCTTGCGACTGGCAGTAGGCGTAACCCTTTACAAGAACACCGCTCTGATACCAACTGTAACGAACCGTACCGTACTTTCACTACTTAAAATTTGCGGAAAAATTAAAAATTTTCTTAAATAAAAACATTCATACGGTCGTCACTCAACATTCATAAAAAATAAATCCCACAATCATCTATCACCAATAAAATTTTGCTAAAAGAAACTGTCTCACGTTCAAATCAAAATATCAGAGTAATTTAAAAATTTGCATAAACATAAACTTGCGGTCCTCGGGTTTAGCCTGCCACTCAGCCCAAGCCTGCCCCTTGGTCATCACCTCCTGCCTCCTCAACATAGTCACCTGCATCGATCAAGTCTAGTGAGTCTAAAGACTCAACACGTATAAACTGGAATAACGAGTACTACATAATAAGGTCGCATGCAACTTTAAAATAGGACATACATAATTTGAAACTTGAACTTGCGCATTAAAACTTGAACATACGTACATACATACTTCGACGTGCCATAACTTAAACTTTCATAAACATACTGCATACGTAAACATACATAACTTCATCATTTTGCGTAGAGGATGTTTCAAAGCAAGTGACCCATAACGTAAAAGAGCCTGATCAGACTATACCACAGTACTGGGCTGACAGGGACGTATCCACTGCCGCATACATAAGATCCCTGTTCATAATTTAACAGGCCAGTTGATCCACGTTCATAATTTAACGCTTCACAACCACGATCTAACCCGTTCATAATTTAACGGGCGGATTGGTCCCCGTTCATAGTTTAACGCTTTCCAATCCTAACATAATTTGGTCACAAGACATTTAGCATACCTCGAAAACTTAAACATATTTTCTTGCACGTCAACATACTTACTTGGCGTTGAGGGATTCGTTGGACTTTGACTGGGGCCGTTGCTGCAACATACTAACATAAACTTGTATACTTAACTCACATAACTTAACGTAGAAATCATACTTACTCTCGAGCTCGATCATTACTTAGGACGTTCTAAAATTTCCCATGACACGACCTTGATAATCCTTGCACTAAATCATGACATCAACCTCAAAACAACCTATAATATTTTTTCCCAAAAATAGAAGAACACGGACCCCGTACCTACATCCGTGTAGGGGTCCGTGTAGGTACTGGAAGTAGACACCGAAGGGAAGCAAAGGCACGGACCCCGTGTCAGGGTCCGGGTGAGGGTCCGTGTAGGCACTGGAAAAGACACTAAGTGAAACCCAAAGGCACGGACCCCGTGCCCTCATCCGTGTAGGGGTCCGTGTAGATACTGGAAAAAGACGTCGAGGAGAAAACAAAGGCACGGACCCCGTGTCAGGGTCCGGGTGAGGGTCCGTGTACTCGCGGGACAAGAAAACTCACGAAAATTCTGTACATGTTTTGCTTAACATCCTAGACTCGATTACACGGACTATGAAACGACACCCCGAGACCCACCTTAGCATGCTATAACATCAACCAAATTCTTACAAACACCCAAAGCAATGAGTTCACCTTACAACACATACAATTCAAAGCATCGCAATTGACACCAATTCGTTTCCCACGACTCCTAACGCATTCGAGTGCCTATCGACACGATACGACGTATCAAATAACGTCCCAACATCATACTAATCATACCTAGACGCAGCAACGATCACCCATCGATCCCCAACGAAGCCTGCAACAAAAACTCAGGAACACATATTTTCATAAAAGTCGCAGTTTGAGCAGTCCCACGAAAAACGTCATAACTCACTCAATTTTCGTCCAAAAATTTCGAATCATATATCAAATCGAAGGTATCGAAAAGTTCTACGTTTTTGCCGTTGAAAGTTTTCCCAAAATATGAACCGAAAAATCGCAGTTTTGACATGAACAGTAAAAACGAGTTTTTGATCTAAAACTTTTCCTTCGAAATTGATCCGATTCATGATCCGCTCAAACTACTAGCATCATACATAACTTTTACGCATAAAAACAACGCAACGCATAATATGACTTGATCGACACAGCAAGAACAGAATATACGTGCCTTTTGATATTTAAAAATACCGTGACGACGATACCGAAGCGGAGAAGGATGCGAGGTTGATCCGGGACGAACGTGGCACTAATTTCTTGCAATGAAATAAAGAAAAGTTGCGGGAGAATTCGAAGGGGAGGGGCGGCTGCTACCATCTTGAAGAACCCTAGTTTTCTTTTTAAAATGGTGATAGGAAATTGTGTGGTGTGTGTTGTGTTATACGTGAGTGTGAGTGTGTAGGTGTGTGTGCGTGAGTCAACAAGTTAGGGAGGTAATTAGTGGGTTATTTTAGGGAAATAAATTGCTTAAATATAACTTAACCACTAATTAAAAGTAAATCAACACTTACTCAATAATTCTTTGGAATTAAAATACACACTAATTTGAATCAAACTCTCTAATCAAAATAACACACACAAAAAAAAAAAAAAACTAATTTTAAAAATTCTAAACTCTTAATATTACTAAATAAATGGTTTAGGCTTAACAATGCTAAAACTCAATAAATCATTTAAAATGCACATCCTCGACTTAAAATAAAATACCACATTTAAATTGCCAAAAACATCGTCACCGGTCTTTTCCTCGATCCCGCCTCGAATAATCGCCTGAAACATGAAATTCGAAAAGTATTTTAACATGCATCAATTAAACATAAATATTTAAATAATGAAAATTCTTAAATCGTGAATTAAAACCCAAATCAATGAATTAAGCATGCATTAAAACATTTAATAAAATACATAAAGAATTTAATAACTTGCACGCACGTGGCTCATGTGGATCTCAAATTTCGGGACGTCACAGAATATCCATCCAAAAAACAGTAAAATTCATGACCGGCTAATCGTTCAATCATTTGATCAATAAATGGCAACGGAAAGTGATCTTTACGGGTTGCATCATTTAATTTCCTATAATCCATGCACACACGCCAACCCGTAACAGTTCTAGTGGGAATCAACTCATTTTTTTCATTGGTAATAACAGTAATCCCACCCTTTTTCGGCACACATTGTACAGGACTTACCCACGCACTATCAGAGATAGGATAGATAATACCTGCATCCAGAAGTTTGATCGTTTCAGCTTTTACTACCTCTTGCATCTTTGGATTGAGTCTCCTTTGAGGTTGTGCTAGGGGTGAGTATTTATCCTCCATCAGAATTTTGTGCATGCAGATCGAAGGACTTATCCCCTTGATGTCCGCAACTTTCCAAGCGAATGCTCCTTAAGGACTCCTAAGAGCTTACTCTCCATATCATCTGTCAAAGAAGAGGAAATAATAACAGGCAGTTTATTATTTTCTCCTAGAAATACGTACTTGAGATGTGGAGGTAGTGGTTTGAGCTCCAAAGTAGGTGGCTCCTCTAGGCTCGACTTTTGAGGCATTAAATCTTTTCTGTCTCCCAATTCCTCTAGTCGAAGCCTCACTTGCTTTCTCCAAGGTGGAATGGCATTCAAGTGAGCTACCATCTCCATCTTTTCCTCGTCTAACTCGTCTTCCTGCTTTTCCGTAGTGAGAGTGGCCTCCAATGGCTCTTGCAATCCATCCTGCACAAAATCACAAACGAGAGAATCTAAGACATCAACACGAAAACAACTATCATTGTGCATTGTGTGCTTGAGAGTATTAAAGACATCAAAAATAATTTCTTCTTCTCCAACTCTCAGTCTCAATTTTCCCTCGTCAACATCAATCAGTGCTTTCCCTGTAGCCAGAAATGGTCTCCCTAGGATTAAAGGCATCTCTAAATCTTCCTCCATGTCAAGTACTACAAAATCTGCAGGAAAAATAAACTTATCCACTTTCACCAAGACATCTTCGATAATCCCACGTGGATACTTGACAGATCTGTCAGCCAGCTGCAATGACATCCTAGTTGGCTTGGGTTCACCCAATCCCAGTCTCCTAAACACAGAATAGGGCATCAAATTAATACTCGCACCAAGATCACATAGAGCTTTATGAAAATTAATATCACCAATAATGCAAGGTATAGAGAAACTCCCTGGATCTTTTTGCTTTGGAGGCATATTGTTTTGAACTAAAGCGGAGCAATTTTCAGTCAAGTTCACAGTCATATGATCTTCTAGCTTCCGCTTATTCGCCAAAATATCTTTCAAGAATTTTGCATAACTTGGCATATTCAATAAAGCATCAGCAAACGGAATGTTAATATGCAGTTTTTTGAATATCTCAAGAAATTTACCAAATTGTGCATCTATCTTAGCTTTTTTCATTGCTGCAGGAAAAGGTGGGGGGATAACAATTTTATTCGGTGCAATAGGTGTAAATGTAGAGTTAGAAGACTTACCTCCTTGATGTTCCACCTCATCCTCACCTTGCTTGTTTTTTTTCTCATTAGACTCAAGTGCTTTTCCACTGCGCAATTCCACCGCCTTCACATGTTCCTTCGGGTTAGTTTCCGTGTTGCTTGGCAAAGCTCCTTGCTCCCTGTTAGCAATCAACTTAGCCAATTGCCCAATTTGAGTCTCTAACCCCTTTATGGATGCATCCTGGTTCTGAAATCTCGTCTCCGTCGCAGAAATGAATTTAGTCATCATTTGCTCTAAATTAGATTTCTCCTCCCGAGGCGGTTCTTGCTTGAACCCTTGGTGCATCCCATATGGTGGACCTCTTTGCTGGCGATTCTGGTTGTTTTGACCTCCCCATGAAAAGTTTGGGTGATTCCTCCATCCCGGATTATATGTGTTTGAATACGGGTCATTTCTTGGACGGTTCTGGAATACCACTTGTTTTACCGGTGCTCCTTCAGGCACATAGAATGGATTTCCGTCTTGGCAATCCTGCACGTCATGCTCACCTCCACACTTATCACAGAAAATCTCTTGCAGACGCATAGCCGATCCACTCGCAGTCATCCCATAAATCTTTCTGTTCAAAGCCTCTAACTGTGCTGACACCGCAGACAAATCAGTAACTTGATTAACTCCAGCACCTCGTCTCTGCCTATCAGACTGAGGCTGATAGCTACTAGCAGCCATCTCCTCTAATAACTCATATCCTTCCTCAGCCGTCTTTCTCAGTAAGTTACCACAGGCAGCAACATCTATCATAGTACGGTTAGAAGTAAGCAGACCGTAGTAGAAAGTTTGAACAACTAACCCAAGAGGTAGCTCGTGGTGGGGACATCTCCTCAACAAGTCCTTATAGCGCTCCCATGCCTCGTAAAGTGACTCTAGCTCATATTGAGCAAAAGTAGTAATGTCGGCTCTCAGCTTCATAGTCTTCGACGGAGGAAAGTACTTGATCAGGAATGCCTTCGCCATATCCTCCCATGTAGTGATAGACCCTACAGGCAAACAGTTTAACCACGCCTTAGCTTTATCTCTTAGTGAAAATGGAAATAAACGCAAACGAACAGCATCATCAGACACAGCATTAAACTTAAAAGTATCGCAAATTTCAAGAAAATCAGCTATATGAGAATTAGGGTCGTCAAGTGCACTTCCCCCAAATTGAACAGTGTTTTGAGTCATCTGAATGATAGCTGGCTTGATCTCAAACTGGTTAGCTCGGATGACTGGTCTCACGATGCTTGGACGTGCTCCATCAAGAGACGGTTGTGCATAATCCAACATTGGAATGCGACGTGGTATCTCAACTTGTCTATTGTCACGCTGTTCCTCTCCACGTTCTTGCTCGTGTCTTTCCATCTGTTCTTTGAGTCTTTGTTGCTGTCTTCGCCTGCGGAAAGTTCTTTCGATTTCAGGGTCAAATTCAAGCTTCACGTCAAGTGATCTTGGCATGCACCACAAGAAAAATCTGCAACACAATGAGAGTATCAAATAATAATGAAATAAATAATACTAAAGAATTTAAATGAAAAATAAAAATTGTGAATCAACAGTTCCCCGGCAACGGCGCCAAAAACTTGATCGAGCAAAACTTGCACAGTGAATAGTCCCAAAATTTGTTTTATAAATGAAAGCTCGATTTAAAATATCGCAAGTGCACGATAGTCAAGTTATAATAAACGTAAGTGAATACGAGTATCGATCCACGAGGACTGCGTTACAATATCTTTATTTTCAAGTAAATTTCTTCAGCAACGATAGATTGAGTTGGTGATTAAACTAAAGTGAATTCAATAACTGAAATAATTAAAGTGCAAGAACAAATAATCAAGAAATCAATGATTAAATTGGATGAAAATCAAATGAGAGACGAATTTGTTGGGAATTATCAGTTCACCTACCACTCGTGTTTAAACAATTATACTCGACTTTTACTCGTGCATTCGACGGAATTCCCTAGACTAATTAATATACTCTGTCGAGCTAAATTAATACTAATCATAAACATGCAGTAATCAAGTATCCTCAATTATTTAACAGTTCACGATTGCATTACGTTCTATGGAACCCGCTAGCTTTCATCCGGGTGAATTATCACTATCGACACGTATCCAATTCCGTATATCTACTAAAATTGCAAATCCGTGGTCTATACTATTCGATCCTATTGTCAATTATTCTATCGAAATCATCAACAACATGAAATAATCAAAGGAAGTTAGCTAGACTTCAATTGAAATAAGAAAGCACAAAAGCATAAACAAATCACTCATAAAAACGTCGCTAAATAATGTTCAACAACGAGTACGGGGTAGGATCCCCTCAAATCCCAACAAATCTAGAGTTTAGCCACTAAAATTCATGCTAGAAATCAACAACAATCTAAGAAATAAAAACTGAGTAATTAAAATACTAAGGTTGACGATGGATGACGGCCACGACGCTTGGAAATCTCGATGTCTTCGAAATCTCTTTGCTCCTAGCCTTCCTCCCAAGAAAAGTGATGGAAAAATATGGTGTCAGACTGAAAAAAACGGCGCCCAATCTCGTGTATTAGGTTAGGTGTAGAATAGAGTCCACAAAACTTGGAAACAAATCTTCTTTGATCTCGTCGCTCGCTAGGGCGACCACCTTTTACCGCTGGGGCGAGTGGTTCTCGAATTAAAATCCTTGGCCATGTCTCTGGTCTCGCTGGGGCGGTCACTTTTGACCGCCCTAGCGAGAGGTTCGCGCAAATGCTCCTCGGCTGGATTAAAATTCTCGCTGGGGTGGTCACTTTTGACCGCCCTAGCGAGACACTCGCTCATCAACTACTCGATCAACTTAAAATGCTCGCTGGGGCGGACACTTTTGACTGCCCTAGCGAGATCTCTTCGTTGCTGTGCCAAATAAAATCCCACTTTTCGGTCCAATTCCTACAAAACAACCACAAAATACACGAGATCAGCCATATGCTAAATAATGATAGAAAAATGCTAAATTAAACTAAAACAAACTAATATGATGCATGAATGCGACTCGAAAACAACACTAAAAACACGTAAAAACGAGTCCTATCAACTTCCACCGGACATATATGTGAATTGAGTGGAACTCCCATGACTTCGACTCATATTATTGGGGGAACTCATGGCGACCGTCTACTACAATTCAATATTGATAGATTGGTTTGACACGTGAAAATAAACGGCGTCATATTATTGGGCCCTTATTAAATGTGAGGCAAAACATGCGGAGGTTGCATAGGGATGCAATTGAATTATACCTTTTAGAAATTATAATTGGCTGATATTATTCGGGATTATAATTGGCTGATTGGACTCTACGTGCCCACTAAGGAAATACGATTTCCCTTTTTCATCAGAGGGTGATGGAAATTTCAAAATAGTGGGAGGGAGATTTATAAAATAGAAATTCATAAGTTATATCTTAAAATTATTTTAAAATAATCAGCAACCATTATTCTATTTTCGTATTGGTATATTTTCGATTTCGTCACGTAATAAATTTTTATTATTAACAAGCTAATCGAATCTAATTTTCAAGACTGGTTGAGAAAATTGTTCTGAATTCAGAGAAAATGGCATACACACTATTGTCAGTCCCGCTGAACTGACAAAGCATGCAAGATGGTAGGACCACAGTATACATGCTAAAGTGTAACATGTTCGCTTCTATGTCAAATGAACTGTAGGGAAAGTTGTCGAATAAATATGCAAGAGTTGCATGGTACATGAAACTCGTACAGTGATGGACACAATTTTAAAAGCTCATGACTACATGCATGCAAGATGGGGCTCTGGCCCATGAGCGTGGTATACAAATGATTGGGCTTAATTGAAAATGTGGTGAGCCTGTAATATGTGATTCCTAACGAGTTAATTGATGACATCAATTTTTGTCTTTCTCTTCCTCATTTGACGGGGGTTATGGTGAACTTCAATTTGAATAAGATAGATGATAGCCTTGAAGAGCTGGTCAATACGCTTATAACTTATGAAATCACCATAAATCAGGGAATTATTGTTTTTCTTATGGGCCTCTCGTCAGACGAAAAATGGCCCACAAGGTAAGGGAAAGAAATGTTCTGCCCCTCACAAGAAAAAACAAACCCAATAAGAGGCAAACTCTGAAAGACACTTAAAAGGCTTACAAAGCCCGATAAGTTAGAACATATTTATTTCACTGCAAGAAGTCCGGACATAAGAAATTATATGTGCCAGAAATGTTCTGGAAATGATAAATGAATGTCCAAGTAAACATGATTTCAACAACAAACAAAAGAAAGTTAGATGATCCAAATCCCGCACAAATATGGCATGCTAGACTAGGTCATGTTTCTCAAAGAAGGATGCACAAGCTAGTGGGAGAAGGCATGTTTGACATGTCAGACATAAATTCTCTACCAACTTGTGAGTCCTGTCTAAAAGGAAAAATGACTAAAACTCCATTCAATGGAAACGTGGAACGTGCACATGGTCTACTGGATTTGATCCACACAGACGTTTGTGGCCCGCTAAGTGTTAGCACAAAATATGGGCAATCCTACTTCATTACCTTTACTGATGACCATCCAAGGTATTGATATGTTTATATGATGAAACACAAATCTGAAGCATTTGAAAAGTTCAAAGGATTCAGACCTGAAGTAGAAAACCAGCTAGAAAGAAGTATTAATGCATTTCGATCTGATCGAAGTGGAGAATACTTGAGTGCTGAATTTTTTGGTTATCTAAAAGAGAATGTGGTTCTCACAATGGACTCGACCAGCAACACCACAGTTGAACGGTATTTCTGAACATTGTAAGCGAACCTTGTTGGACATGGTTCGATCAATGATGAGATTCACTGAATTGCCTACATTGTTTTGGGGCTTTGCGCTTGAAACTGCGGCAATGTTGTTGAATAATGTCTATACTAAAGCAGTGGATAAAACACCATATGAGATATGGATGAGAAAAACTCTCAAATATTCTTACGAGAGAATATGGGGATGTCCTGCTTATGTGAAGCAGACAATGGGAGATAAATTGGATAGTAGATCCACATTATACTACTTTGTAAGATATCCAAAGAATTCTGTTGGATATTATTTCTATCTTCCTAATGAAGAAAAATTGTTTGTTTCAAGAAATGCAACCTTTATGGAAAGAGAATTTCTATTAGATTGAAAAAGGCAAGATGATAGAAATTGAAGAAATTCAAGATACTCCCTCAGATATAGTAGTTGAAGTACAAGCTCCTAAGAGGTCTGATAGGGTTATTAGACCACCTGCTAGATATACGCTTCTTCATGAACAAGACCATGATGAGTCTTGCGTTGGATATGATCCAATGAACTTTAAGGAGCAATATCTGAAACTGATCCAACCAAATGGCTTGAAGCCATGCAGTCAAAGATGGACTCTATGTGTTCAAACCAAGTCTGTACATTGGTGGATCAACCTGAGGGAATTGTTCCTAAAGGGTGCAAATGGATCTACAAAAGAAAGCTTGGGGCGAATGGGTAGGTAGTGACCTTCAAAGCAAGGCTGGTTGCAAAAGATTATACTCAAAGGCAAGGAGTTGACTATGAGGAATCTTTTTCACCAGTTGCTATGTTTAGGTCCATTAGATTACTACTAGCCATAGCATCATGGTATGACTATGAGATATGGCAAATGGATGTAAAGACTGCATTCCTCAATGGAGACATCAAATAAGAAATTTATATGTCTCAACCTGAAGGATACACATCAGTAGCAAGTGAGCATAAGGTATGCAAACTTCAGAGATCAATATAAGGTCTCAAGCAGGAGTCAAGGAGTTGGAACCTCAGATTTGATAGCATTATCAAAGAGTTTGGTTTTGCTAAGAATCCTGAAGAACCATGTGTGTACAAGAAAGTTAGTGGGAGTGCAGTGACATTCCTAGTACTTTACGTTGATAATATCCCGCTCATTGGGAATGATGTAGAATTACTGCAATCATCTAAAGTATGGTTAGCCAGTAAATTCTCCAAGAAAGACATGGGTGAAACATCCTACGTATTAGGAATACAAATCTATAGAGATAGATCAAAGAGGATGCTCGGACTCACCCAAGCCACTTATATCGATACCATTATAAAACGATTCTCTATGGAAGAGTCCAAGAGAAGATACTTACCAATGTGTCATGATATTACTCTATCTAAAGCTATGTGTCCCAAAACTGATGAAGAGATAGAGATGATGACACGTATTCTATATGCGTCAGCTATTGGTAGTATCATATATGGTATGATATCAACACGTCCTGATGTTGCTTACGCTTTGAGTGTTACAAGCAGATATCAGGCGAACCCTGATCCAATGCATTGTAAGGCCGTGAAAGATATTCTTAAGTACTTGAGAAGGACTAAGAAATTGTTCATGGTCTATGGGGGTGGAGAATTGAAATTGGAAGGCTACACGGATTCTAGCTTCCAATGTGACGTAGATGATTCGAAATCAACCTCTGATTTTGTATTCATGCTATATGGTGCGGCTGTCTCTTGGAAAGGTTCCAAGCAAGACACCGTTGCGGATTCCACCACTGAAACTGAATATATTGTTGCATCTGATGCAGCCAAAGAGGTAGTTTGGATGAGGAATTTTGTCCAAGAGTTGGGCGTTATTCCTAATAGAGTTGATCCAGTCTCATCGTACTTTGCAACACTGGTGCCATTGCGCAAGCAAAGGAACCAAGGTCTCATCAGCTATCAAAACATGTACTAAGGAAATTCCACATCATACGGGAGATTGTGGGAAGAGGAGAGATATCAGCCGAAAGACTCCCCTCTGCAGATAATGTTGCTGATCCACTTCATAGCCCTTGCCAGGACCATTGTTTCAGAAGCATCGCGAAGCAATGTGATTAAAGTTAAGGGTAGTTGGCTCTAGGGCGAGTGGGAGATTGTTAGAGTAGATGCCCCCTACAAGCCAACGGTTGGCTAGGGAATTTATTGACTCAAGTGAAATAAACAATCTTTATTTTAATATAATTTACTTTTTAATGGTTTTATTATACTTTATTTGTATACCCATGAAATCAGCATACATAAAGTCCTTGATTATGCTTTAATACAAATGAATCGTAATTCGATGTTGAAACTAATTTGTAAACACTGCATATTCTAAATTCGTTCTTAGTCAATTCAGCCGCCTAAAACATGGATAAAGGTCGCTTGAGCTCGAGACTAGCATATGTGATGTTGTGTACTGCGTTTCTTGGTAAGGGCATGGAGATGTCCAAACATACAGATGGGTAGTCGTATGATGACTATACCGAACAACCCTCCCTCGGACTTTTTAAGTGGTTATCATTCATCGAGATGATAAGTCCGTGGTTATGATTGTACACCATTAGTCCTTACGACCCGGGACAACACTGAGGCTCTATATTCTAGGGTTGTGCTTTGACTCGTTTACCGGCTCCAGGAATAAATAGTAATCATTCAAATTGCAATAAAAATCATCTGTTCGTCTAAAATATTTGGAATAAAACAACCACAACGAAAGTTTGCAAAAACACTTGTTTAAACATCGTAAAAAATATCATGAAATCATAGTATTTGAAACAAGCATAAAGTTCTTAAAAAGATAGGCGGTCCTCGGGTTTAGCCTCATGTGTAGACCGAGCCGGCTCATTGGTCCCCACCCCTCGTCTCCTCATACTCGTCCTCACCTACATCGATCAAGTCTAGTGAGTCTAAAGACTCAACATGTACAAACTGGAGATAACAAGTACTATATAATAAAAACACATGCATCTTTAAACTAGAACATACAGACTTGAAACTTGAACATAATAACATAAACATAGACATGCCATCATCATAAAACATTTCATAAACATACTTGTATCATATATATTTGAACATGCATAACTTCATTTTGCGTAGAGATATGTTTCAAAGCAAGTGACCCATACATAAATGTGCCTGATCAGACTAAACCACATTAATGGGCTGGCAGAGGAAATCCACTACCACATACATGAGATCCCCGGTCATGCTTTATCGGGTGGATTGGTCCCTAGTCATGCTTTACCGCTTTCCAATCCTAATCTAAACCCACCCATGCTTTTCCGAGGTGGAGAGGTCCTCGGCCACGTTCACCGACTTCAAAACCCGTTCATAATTGGTCACAAGATATTTAGCATACCTCAAAAACATAAAATATTTTTATCATTTTGCACGTCGAACATACTTACATGGGTTTGAGGAATTTGTTGGATCTCGCTTGGGGCCACTGTTGTACATACTCACACATTATCAAGTGCTTAGCTTTCATAACTTAGACGTACCACTCGTACTCAAACCGAAGTAAATAAGTGGATTATGACGTTCTAGAGCACACGGGACTTGACCTCGTTTAATCATACTAACCATGACATCAAACCTCGAAACAAACTCTAAAATGATGTGTCAACATTTCTCAAACAATAAAAGATATAGACTCACAATTGGAACCTAAAGCTAAATGAAAGCCAAACCTCTCTCCAGCTGGCCCCGCGCTCTGGTGGTAATATCTTACCGCTCGAGTGCTAGGTATTCTGGCCTCGGATAGAAAGGGTGGCGCTCGGGCGGTAAGAAATTACCGCTCAGGTGCCAAGTCGACTGATGTTATGCTAGAACAATGCGATTGGCGCTCGGGCGGTAAGTTATTACAGCTCGGGACCAAGGTACACTGGACTCTGCAACTTTAGTGAGATAAACCACCCAAGCTGAACATAGGAAACATGAACAATATCTCGAGACCCATCCTAGGACACTAATGCATTGAAGCAAACTCCGTAAAACGTCTCAAACGTCCCCAAAACAATGACGCACTTCATGCAACACAACGCAACCAGTAAACTCAAATTTTCGACACCAAATGATTCCTACGACTTCTAATGCAACCAATTGCTTAATGACATGAAACAAGGCATTAAAATCAAACCAACATCATAATTAATATACCTAAATGCAGTAGCGATCACCCGTTGGTTCCTAGCGAAGCCTGCAACAATAAAATTTCAAAAATACGTCAAGAACACGTTTTCAAAAAATTACAGTTTGAGCCGTCCCAAAAAAAACGACCATAACTCACTCGTTTCTTGTACAAAATTTACGAATTTACTGTCAAATCAAAGATATCAAAAAGTACTATGTTTTATATTTTGAAAATATTTCCAGAAAATCGACCAAATTTACATATGATTCGAAATGACAGCAGACATGTTTTTAGATCTAAAAATAATTTCAAACATTTTTGCTCAAACGTTTTCACAACATACATGGATTTTCATACATATTAAATATCACAACACATATTATGATGACATCGATGCAGGAACAAAAGAATATACATGCCTAGATCTTTAAAAAATTCTAAAACGACAATACCGAAGCAGGAAGGATGCGAGGGTTGTTCCGAGACGAATCGTGGCGCGATTTTCTTGAAGAAAAGTGGCGAGAATTACTGGAAAAATGCAGAGGAAAGGGGGCGGCCGCTCTTGGTTCTTAGAACCCTAAATTTTCTTTTCAAAATCTGAAATGTGATGGAATGAAATGTGTGTGTGTGTAATGACCCAAATCCTTGTTTTGAATGAAGTATTAATTAAGAGATAATTAACGAGTTGTTAATTAAGTATTATTAAGGAATTGATAATTCGGGATCAAGCTGTTGGGATCCATCGAATTTAAAAAGGGATAAACCGATCTACTTCAGATTTCATTATCTCGAGAAATCCAACTAGACAAATGAGATTCTGACACGTGGCAGATAAGGTTGATTCAGATTTTCAGAAAATAGTCATGATGCAACCTATAAATGGAATCTGATTCTTTTGTTTCCTACACCGCATCTTCAGAGAGAGTTCTAGTTATATCTTAGGTTTTCAAGCTAGTTTCTAGGGCACTTTGTTGTCGGGAAGTTTCAGAGCTAGTGTCGACTCGAGGAGGGTCGGTGAACTGAGATCGAAACATCATCAGCGGGCCGACGACGAATGCAGGTATAATCCTAAATCCTTAGATAGTGATTTAAGGATTAGTAGGGAGAACTTGTAGCATGTTTGATCTAATGTGATAGTGATTTCATTATGTTGGTATTGTCTAGGTTCAGAGCTTTCTGTCAGATTGTTTTAGTGATGTAAGTGATGTACTGACTGAGATATCCAAGCGTAGTATACACACTTATATGCTGCATTTTTATCTGTTGCATGATACATGTTTTACTGCTTTGACCTATTATGCATGACATATCATGTTGAGCCTGATATCTTTTGAGATATACCTCGTTTGTTGGGGACGCTCAGCCCTATTCTGTATTGTGGACGATGGGACATCGAGAGCTACAGTGTCCGACGAGACCCGCAGGCTCTGATGACATGGACATTGTAGGTCCACGTCTTGATGATGAGTGTGGGAGCCAAAAGATGCCTAGGGCAGATCAGAGACTACACACTCAGGCGCCTCTAGATTGAGCTTGAGATTCTTGACTTGATCCTTGATATCCGAGCATATTGCATTTCGCTTGCATCATATCAATTTGTATATTCTTACATTCTAGTATTGGGCGATTGTCGCTCACGTCTTTGTTTTCATCTTGGGCACCCCATTCCACGGGCAGGTCTTAGGTTGGACTGTTCGGACGACCAGGGCAGTGGCTAGAGCAGTTGGGTTTTCTGTGGTGATCCAATGGAGGTTTTATGTGGTTTATTGTTTTCCCGTTTAGAGTTATGTTTTCGTTATGGTTGTATTAATGTATAAGACTGCTGTTATTGTTCTGTTTTCGTTTGGGTTGTAAGATGATTAAGTATTTGGTTTCCGCTGTTTAATTGTTGTTGTTACGTTTTATGTTGCATGTTTATTAGTCTGTTTAGTGGTGGCTCGGGTAAAGGCGCTACATTTGGTGGTATCAGAGCATGTAAAGATTTTTGGGACATTAGTAATTCTGTTTTGAGGATTTAGAGGTTGATTTTAGTTTCCTTTCAGATTTCAGGAGATGGAAGCGGCCACGGAAGTGTGGGACATGGCTGTTATGGCGACGATGAGGCTGGCCAAGAACATCATCGTAGAGATCGTGATAGAAGACGTCACCGAGATCATGATGAAAGGAGACGTAGGAACCGCGTCAAGATTATGGATTTAATGAAGATTGGACCTCTACCGTTGACCGGAGATGAGAATGCTGATGTTTCTGAAGCTTAGGTCGATAGCATGGAGCCTTGTTTTCGAGTGTTGCACTATGACGAGGATGAGAAGATGGAGGTAGCCGATTTCATTATCCAAGGAAAAGCTCGGAAATGGTAGAAACATGTTTCTGCCATTCTAGTTCAGCAGCATGGGCGTATTCGTTGGGAACATTTTCGTCAGGACTTCATCAATCATCACTTTCCGCCAGCTCTTCATTAGGCGAAGGAGATGGAACTGTTGACCATTAAGCAAGGAGATTCGAACATTGAGGATTACGAAAAGCATTTTACGGATCTGTTGCTGTACGCTCCTCACATCAGTGAGTATTATGCAGCGAAATATTCTCACTTTTTGAATGGTTTGAACCAGGAGATTTTTGATCGGATTCTGTCTGTGATGATCGTACTTCGTACGAAGGATTAGTGAATCATTGTCGTCAAGCCGAGATCAGTATTGTTGGGTGGAAGGCTATGCAAGCTAGCAAAAGTTCTAGTCCGTTGGGACCAAGGGGCCAGTCTTTCAAGAAGTCAGTATCTTCTACTTCTTCTTCTGGTTCTGGAGGGGTGCACAGCTTTGGTAGGAAGAAGTTACAATGTGGCCACTGCGGAGGCAATCACCAGATGGAGAATTGTCGAAGAGCAACATATGCTTGCTTCAATTGTGGTGGTTTTGGTCACATGAAGAGGGATTGCCCTAATTTGGAGAATCAGAGTGGAGGTGGAGGTTCTATGACAGTGTCTTACAGTGGAAAAAAGTCTGAGGCCACTGTGCAACAGAAAGGTTTTCCTGCTCAAGGTTCTGGGGAAGTTTTCAAAAAGCGTTGGGAACGACATTGAGTCCGAGTACTGTATATCATCCAGAGACCGATGGTCAGTCTGAGAGGACTATTCAGACACTTTAGGACATGTTGTGTGCTTGTGCTTTGGATTTTGGACCAGCATGGCATGATCATCTGCCGCTTGTGTAGTTTGCATATAACAATAGCTACCACAGCAGCATTGGTATGGCTCCGTTCGAATCATTGTATGATAGACATTGTCGTACTCCTTTGTTTTGGGACGAAGTAGGATAACGACAAGTGCAAGGACCCGAATTAGTGCAACAAGCGATTGAAGTAGTGGAATTGATCAAGAAGAGGATTAAAACTGCACAAGATCGTCAATCGAGTTACGCGAATGCCAAACATAGACCTCTACAGTTTCAGTCAGGGGAAAGAGTTTCCTTAAAGTTTCACCATTCCGCAGGGTGATGAGATTTGAACTCAAGGGAAAATTAGCCCCAAGATTCATCGGACCTTTTGAGATCTTGGAATGTGTTGGAAATTTGGCATATCTATTGGCTTTACCGCCGTATCTGTCCAGCATTCATAATGTTTTTCATGTATCGTTGCTATGATGGTATATAGCAGATGAATCGCAAGTTCTTTGTCCGACAGACGTTCAAATTGAAGAAGACTTGACTTAAGTCGAGCAGCCGGTTTTAATCCTGGGTAGGAAAGATAAAAAGCTCAGAAACAAGACCATTCCACTTGTTCTAGTGCAATGGCAACGCCGAGGTACTGAAGAAGCAACTTGGGAGTTAGAGAGTCATATACGCTCAGAGTATCCACATTTGTTTTGAGTTGTATTATTCAGTTGTATTGTACTTAAGCTTTGATTTTGAGGACGAAATCTTTGTAAGGAGGGGAGGATGTAATGACCCGAATCTCCTTGTTTTGAATGAAGAATTAATTAAGAGATAATTAATGGGTTGTTAATTAAGTATTATTAAGGAATTGATAATTAGGGATCAAGCTGTTGGGATCCATCGAATTTAAAAAAGGATAACCTGATCTACTTCAGATTTCATTATCTCGAGAAATCCAACTAGACAAATGAGATTCTGACACGTGGCAGATAAGATTGATTCGATTTTCTGAAATAGTCCAGATGCAGCCTATAAATGGATGCTTATTATTTTGTTTCCTACACCGCATTCTTCAGAGAGAGTTCTAGTTATATCTTATGTTTTCTAACCAGTTTCTAGGGCACTTTGGTGTCAGGAAGTTTCGGAGCTAGTGTCGAATCGAGGAGGTCGATGAACTGAGACCAAGACATCATCAGCGGGCAGAAGACGGACACAGGTATAATCCTAAATCCTTATAGTGATTTAAGTATCATTAGGGAGAACTTGTAGCATGTTTGATCTGGTTTGATAGTGATTTCATTATTTTGGTATTGTCTAGGTTCAGAGCTTTCTATCAGATTGTTTTAGTGATGTACGTGATGCACTGACTGAGATATCCAAGCGTAGTATACACACTTATATGCTGCATTTTTATCTGTTGCATGATACATGTTTTACTGCTTTGACATATTATGCATGACATATCATGTTGAGCCTGACATCTTTTGAGATATACCTCGTTTGTTGGGGCCGCTCAGCCCTATTCTGTATTGTGGACGATGGGACATCGAGAGCTACAGTGTCTGACGGAACCCGCGGGCTCTGATGACTTGGACATTGTAGGTCCACGTCTTAATGATGAGTATGAGAGCCAAAATATGCCTAGGGCAGATCAGAGAATACACACTCAGGCGCCTCTAGACTGAGCATGAGATTCTTGACTTGATCCTTGATATCCGAGCATATTGCATTTCACATGCATCATATCAGTTTGTATACTCGTACATTCTCGTATTAAGCGATTGTCGGTCACGTCATTGTTTTCATCTTGGGCACCCCATTCCACGGGGCAGGTCTTAGATTGGACGGTTCGGATGACCAGGGCAGTGGCTAGAGCAGTTGGGTTTTCGGTGGTGATCCAGTGGAGGTTTTATGTGGTTTATCGTTTTCCCGTTCAGAGTTATGTTTTCGTTATGGTTGTATTAATGTTTAAGATTGCTTTTATTGTTCTGTTTTCGTTAAGATGATTAAGTATTTGATTTCCTCTGTTTAATTGTTGCTGTTAAGTTTAATGTTGCATGTTTATCAGTCTGTTTAGCAGTGGCTCGGGTAAAGGCGCTACAGTGTGTGTCTAACGAGTGTGTGCGTGTGTAGAGGTGTGTGCACGTGTGTTTAGACTTAATTAGGGGTAATGAAATTGTTTAATTAAGAATTAAAATGCTAATTAAAATGCTAATCCCTACTAACTTTTCTGAAATTTCTTGGTTTAAAATAAACTACACAATTCATAAACTTTAAAAATTTAAAATCTTAAAAATCATCTAATAATTAAATTAGGCTTCAAAATGCTTAAAACTAATTAAATCATTTAAATTTCCCAATACCTAACTTAAAATAAAATACCACATTTTAAAATTGCCAATATCGTCGCCGGTCTCTTTTCCTCGATCCCGCATCAAATTGTCGCATGAAACATGAAACTCAAGAAAATATTTTAACGTGCATCACATAAACATAAATAATTTAAAATAATGTAAATTCATGAATCATGCATCTCTAAAACTACTTTAAACTTAATAAAAAAAAACTAACAATTTAAATAAATTCATGGGTTTTACGTGTGCTGAATTTGGGCTCTACAGATTGTGTGGTTGTATCCTACAATCAAGTATGCTAGAATTTTCAATTAAATACAAAAGTCTTAAGTTGGAATGAGTTTGTATCAGGAGTTGTATAAATCAAATTTTTCTACTAAACCCTTCTTCTATTTGTTAATCTACGAACATCTATAAACAAATCATTGTCTATTTATTTATTGCATTTCTCTGAACTTTCATAAACAAATCCTTGTCAATTTATTTATTGTATTTAATTATTGCTACTTGCTTCAAATACCAAAAATATTAAATATCAAGTGTTTGATAAAATGTTTCAACCAAAAATGTTTTTACACTATTTCAAAAACCGAGATATTGTAGCTCAATGCTTATCCTCAATCGATTTTATCAATTGGTAACAGGGCGAGTTGTTCTAGAAAGAAAATTTTAAAATAATTTTGATCCTTAAAATTTGAAATTTCATATATTGGTCATATCTCTCAAATTTTGATGTTATATAGGCAAAATACTAGTCACGAAATCGAGCTGACGGAAAAAGAAACAACAATCAGCTCAGTCTGACTAATTCTGGTATATTGGTCATATCTCTCAGATCGTTATTTAAATGGAATGATTCGGTACGACTATGTAGATTTGAGGATGATCTACAAATCATCTTCATATATCAAAGCCTGAATTGGTGATCAAGCAAAACTTGCACTGTGGAATCCTCAATAAAAATATGCTTTTGTATGCTCAAAAATTCATCGCAAGTGCACGATGTCAAGTAATAGTATAATGTACATGAGTACGAGTATCGTTCTACTGGAGACTGTGTCTGATAATTATTATTTTCAATTATTAAATCTTTAGCAACAAAAATTTATTGGTTGTTTTATTACTACTATGATCAAATAAACATGCAAATAAAATTATTCAAGAATTGATTAATGAAATCTAATATCTAAAATGGTTGATTAAAAATTCGATGAGAAATGAATTTGTTGGGAATATCGGTTCACCTACCCTTCGTTAATTAATTAATTCGTTTGATAATGATTGTAAGCTTCCGACAGGATTTCCTATTCAATTGAACACACTCTCTCGAGCTATGCCAAACACACTCTCTCGAGCTATGCCAAACTAATTCTACTCAATGAAGTAATTAATTGTCTTTAATTATTATCAAGAGTGAATTGCATGTCGATTTATGAAATCTCCTAGTTTTCGACCCTTAGGGCCATGACTATCGGCGCGTATCCAATTTCATATTTATATGTAAATTGTAGATCAACGGATTATACTACTCGTTCCTATCACAAGTTATTCTTTCGAACTCACTCGCAATATAAAAACATTGTTAAAGTTAGCTACGCTCTAACAACACGATAAAACAGTAGTATAATCAAGAATAACGCAACAATCGAAAAGTGAATTAATTCAAATCAAAGTTCTGGGTAGGATCCCTTAAATCCCAACAAATAATTAAGTTAGCTACTCGAATTCATATTTAAAATAAATAAAACAATGTTTGAATGATAAAAACTAGATTAGAAATAATATGCGTGACGATAATGCGAGGAACGACACCCGGAAATCTTCGAATCTTCAACTCCAAGCGCCAAAGTCCTCTCCAAGCTTGTGCGGCTGCTGAAATTATGTCTGAATGCCTCAATAACGTCCCAAGATCCTTCCCATATCATCCACCTCCCAAAATTAAGGTAAGGAATCGGCAAAGATAATTTTCGAAAAAAGGTGGCACTCGGGTGATAGAAAATTACCGCTCGAGCACCACACCTTATGTAATTTTGCTTGGGGCATGCTGCAGTCGCGCTAGGGCGGTGGAAAATTACCGCCCGAGCGCCGAGTCTTCTGTAAGTTACTTCTCGGAAAGCATTTCTCGCGCTCGAGCGGTGGAATATTACCGCCAGAGCGCCATCCTCTCTGGAGATCTGCAGTTCGGATCACCTCTCGCGCCCGAGCGGTATAATTTCACCGGGGCGCCAGCCTTTTTGCCATTTTCTTCTTGGCTTGCGCACTTTGCTCCAGATTAGATTTTCCGATCATTTTTCCTACAAATTTGTCACAAACAAGTGAGACATGATCAAATGCAAATGTTTACTCTAAAATGAACAAAATGTAAATGAAATGTACGCATGCACAATGCAAACACACACAAACTAATGCAATAAAATTTTTAAAAACCACGTCTATCAATTGGATCCAAAGAAGCTTTTATACCATGATGAAATTACCAGTTCTGCAATGAATAAAAACAAGTTTTAGATTACAAATAGTATGGACTGTCGAGCATATCAATTTCATAGGAACTTGGAATTGAGTTTTTTTTATTCCATGGAAAGCTAAGAGCCATAGATACAACTTTCATATCTATCACTTTGCCCAAAAATCGATGAATTAAGAGTTATAATTAACAGAACATAACATCTTGACTTGGTTAAGCTCAAATCAGGCCAAACAGATCGAACCAGGTCAGACCAAGCTGATCTGATGGCAGATCAGATTAGACCATCAGCAGTCCAGTTTCGTAAAATAACCAGAAATACGAATTTGATCATAGCAATGTAAAAATCCTTACACAACCTTTCCAAACGGTCATTTTTTTGTATCTGATGTCTCTATCCTTCTTGGAGGCCATAAATACAACATATTGAATATCATATACAAGCTTTGGAGTATATGAAGATATATATATATATATATATATATATATATATATATATATATATATATATATATATAAAAATTAGCTAGAATGAGAGCAAGCACAATATATATATATATATATATATATATATATAAATATATATATATATATAAATTAGCTAGAATGAGAGCAAGCACAATATATATATATATATATATATATATATATATATATATATATATATATATATATATATACACATACAATTTAAAATTTCTCACACAATCATTCACGCTTATACATGAGAGTTGAGCTTCAAAGTTTAGATCAGTAAGTCTTGACACAAATATTAAAGATTGTGTTTGTATTCTTGACATAAGAGACGTTAAACATTATGCGAGTTGTGAGGTTGCAACCTATAATCCAGTGTGCTAGAAGTTTCAATTAGACAATAGATAAATTTTAAGTTGAATAAAGTTTGTATAGTGAGTTGTGTAAATCAAAGTATTCTAGTGGATCTATCATATCGAAAGGACTAAAACAAAAAAAAAAAAAAAAAAAAAAACAAACCAATTTATTTTATGAAAAATAAAATTTGACAAATTACATTACTAAAATTCAAAGTAAGCCAGCTTACAAAACTAACATTACAATTTTTTCCTAAAATTAACTACTAAGGGAATATGCATTGAACAAGATCTCTCACTTTTATTGGGATTCTCTTTTTTCTCACCATAATAGAATGATTGGAACCTTTAAAAGTTGAAAATTTTCCCCTTAATCAGGTGGGATATGGACATGTCTAATAATTAAATCATTAATTACATCTGTACAAAATAATAGAATTGTTTAACATGTCATGTTCGTAAAGTTAATGACTCCATATTTGACCTTAGTTAGTGTATCTAACTAGAAGCATTAATTATCAATTCAATCTAACTAGAATTTCTTCACAATACTCCTCAAGTCAAGATGTGAATTCCTAGATTTCTCAATGTTGCATAGTTTCTCATTTTCGTCATGCAAGCGAGTCAAAACACTTTTGGGTAAAGATACAATTGAGCTTCACTTCTCCAATTGTTCGAAGAATCTAGCTGCAACTCAAGTTACTTGAAACTATTCGAGTCAAGGTCAAGGTCAAACTCAAACTCAAACCAGTCAAGTTCGAGTATTTACTCTCGAGCTTGATTGATTAAACAATAGCACAATCATAGACTAAATCTTGAAAAAAAAAATTAGTTCATAACAATAACTTTTTTACGATATGCTTAGGCTAACCCCACCCCACCCACTGGGCAACAAAGATGGGAATCACCATTTCAACAAGCCCTTTTGGTGGTATGACAAACTAACCCCACTCCCTTTTAAAAAGCATAAACTTTTTGCAAGCTTCACCACTAAAAAAGTTTATATTTTATTCTGATGTGACGATATTCCCCTCGGTATATTTAGACCATATACCGAGGGGAATATCGTCACATCAGAATAAAATATAATATATATATATATATATATATATATATATATATATATATATATATATATATATATATATATATATATATAGTTTGTGAGATTAGGTATATGGTCTAAATATACCGAGGGGATATATATATATATATATATATATATATATAATTTAATGTTTTCTTTAATTTATTTTTTTATGTATTCTTGTTGTCATTTGATTCGGATACCTTGCTTCATAATGATCTATAAATTTATTCAAACACTAATGATTATGAAAAAAAGGGGGTGAAGAAAGCACCCTGAATAGATCCTTAGTGGCATAAAGTAATATTTCTCTATTGTGGTTCTTGAAGGAACCCCACCAAAGATGAACTAGCAACAAAATTTGCTATGAAAAAACAAATTAAAAAGGGGAAAAAAAAAACCAATTTTGTGTAAAAAAATAAGAAATGATGAAGACCCACTAAATTTTTGAGCTATTGGTTGGATTAATATAAGGTGGATGTGTTTTGAATGTAAGAAGGAACATGTGCAAGAACAATGAACAATGAAAATTGAGTGTCTAAATCTTCATGGTGTCCCTAAGATTTTCTTAGCTAAATGTATCATTCGTAGAAATATTTGTGGCTATGTTCGGAATCCGGATTTCGGAGAGTAGAATTTTGAATATTATTTTATTGAAATTATATCGACTTCTGAAATCAAATCAGAAAGGATGTTGTTGACCATAAACGGACAGAAAATAAATTAAGATATGCGTATCAAAAGTTAGTGTTGTGCTCTGTTGTCAACACTAAAACAAAACATCCAACGAAAATTAATTACTCAACACAGTAAACTAAAACATCGAGCGAAAATTAATTACTCAACACACGTAAACTTTAATAACAAGAATAAGATAGATTAAATTATGCACAAGTACAAATACTTGTACAATGCCTCATGGCAAAATTCACTAGAAAAAGATGTAATTTTTTTACACAAAACAATACTAGTGTGATTAACAAAACCAAATTCAATGACACTTCAATGAATTAAAATGCATCAAAAACTCCTACCAAATACTAGATGCATAACACAAAAAAAAAACGTATTGCTTAAAACCTAACGAAACCACTTTTCACCCAACACTTCACGCAGTGTCGTTCTTCGAGTGTCGTCAACACCAATCAACAACACGGTAAGTATGTAAATATGTCCCACAAATTATTCACACGAGAATCTTCAACTCTGAATTCTGCGTATGCTCAGAAAGACTCAAGCAGCTGAGCTCATCTCTTCTCATAATATTTCGTATTTATAACTCCCCATATCTTGACCTAAATACAATTCCATAAAAGAGTCTTACAAAATATGGAAACAAGATTTTCACTAGAATAAAACTCTTTTAAATAATGATAAAATATATACGAGATAAACATTATATTAAAAATAAAATATTCTAATATCTATAGATAAATCAAGCACAATCTAATGATCTAGAAAGACAAAAATTTAAATAGATAATATCAATATAAAAAATTAATTAAGGAATAAAATATTCTTTTCAATCTCCCTTTTTTTTTTGTCTTTCTGGAAAAAACATCCAAAAATGATAATCTTGATCATTTATTCAGTTAAGTTCCCTTTGATTTAGATTCTATCTCCTCTTGAGTTCAAGTTCATCTCCCCCTGAGTTTGACGTGATAGGGCATTGTTGTGTTGTCAACACTAACTTGAGAACATTAAAAAACCTAAGAATACGTACAAAAGAAAAATTCATTAATCACGTAAACAAATATTAGATCAAAACAATATAATAACAAAAACAACATTACAGGCAGATCATAATTAGTTATTCTCAATCTTTTTCCATGTCTGTAAGCTCAACAGTCTCAGCTCCTCCAGATGCTTCAGCTCCAATTAACCATTTGCGTTTTCATTTTCGGTCCTTCTGATCTCCTTTTTTTGGCCAGAATTGTGGCGAACTTCCAACATCAATCGATACTCAGCCACATGTTCTTCATAGTAGGCAACGAGATCTTTGACCTTTTGGATCTGCTATAGGACAAAGTCAATTTGGGCTTGTAAATGAGAGGCAAAGAGCATGACGAAGCCTTTGAGAGCTTGATTGGATGTGGACGTCGTGTTGCCAAGGGAGGACCAGTTTTCGGTTACTCTTGAAATATGCAGGAGTGATTTTGAGGTTTCCCCTATATCAGATAGGCCCTCGTCCTCTTCTTTTAAGAATCCCTATGACTCTAGTATCCCAAAGATCAGGGATGGAAAATGTAGTCTTGTATATTTCATCCCTTATTCTACAAATTGTAAGACCGTGTTGAATACCAGCTGTCCAAAATTAAAAGGGCGACCCGTACCAATAGTGAACAAGGTGATGACTTGTGGTCGGGTAACCAGAGTGGTATTTGAAGAAGGAGTCCAATTCCGAATGGCTGTCTTGTGCAAGACAGAGTAAAAAGAGGTCAGATTTTCTGCGGAGAATCGCTTGCAATACAGAGTAAAAAGAAGTCGGATTTGCTACAGAGAGTCGCTTGGGGCGACTCGGAAACTAAATAATTAGACCACAGATGAGGACGGATGTGATAGTGTCAATATCAAGAACACCATCCTCCTCATCTTCAGTTGGGGTTTTATAGAATTCATTGATGGCATATGGCGAAAAATTACAGATGGTGTCTCGCACAAACACGCGCCCATACTTGGCAGAGCTCCAATCACATATGTTGGAGACATGATTATAGTATAATTCGAGTACTGGGCTTCTGGCCCGAAAGAATGCAATCAAATTCTGCCTTGCGTAAGCCTCGGTGTCAATATTCCTTTCGTCGAAGAACTCTCTATGATCATAGATTGACCATCGAGATACGGTCGACAAAGAGTAGAACATGCTGGAGAAAGAGGCGGTTAGATCATAGTCTTCAGAGTCTAGGCTGTCCGGAGTATTGACAATACCAGGCTCAGCACCAGCAACATCAGCAGTAGCCTCAGCTTTTTCACCAGAATTGCCTCCAGACGCTTCTACATCAGCCAATTCTTTGGACTCAAAGTTGTAGTCATAAGATGAGCCGCTTGATGAATCAAGACGATTTTCCTGGAATTCCTGAAGCATCTCTTCATCGGGTTCTTCATCGACCGGAGTGGATTTCTTCAAAATAATCTCCTCCTTTATGCTAGCAAGTATCGCAGCCAAGGAACGTTCATGATAAGAGGACTCAACCACTTTACTTTGTCCTACAGACATGTCATGTGCCTTCATCCTTGGAGGACCGGCTGATTTCGGGGCATCACCCACCGATTTTGTTCTTGCGACCAATTCAAAATCTTCATCATCTTAGTCATAACCCGAGGAGAAGTCCTGGTCCAGAACATTTGTAATGAAGGAAGAGGAGCCAGGCTTCTTAGTCGGTGCAAATTCGGGGTCATACCATGTTTGTAATTTGGAGCGACTTGGTTGAGGATGAGGCAGAAATGATCTCTTCAGAACCTCATAATCCGGTGGATTTTCGACATCAATTTCATTACCTAGTTCACCTGGAAATATGATTTCCAAGGGAGTAGGGTTCTCGGCGACGACGATCAACTAAAACTGAATTTTTGCAGATGGTTCTGGTGGCGGTGTTGTTGGTGGTGTTGCCACTAGTGGCGGAACACCACTCCTTCCAGCCATCTCCCTTCAAATATCCAAAGGGTAGTGATAAGGTGAGGATCAAATTTTCATGAAAATGATAGCTTCTCAACAGTTTTTCTCTTTTATCTGAGTAATGATAAAGTGGGATCATTTGTTCATTTGTGAATATTCGAATAAAATATCTTAATTTGTTCATAAAAATTATGGATCCAAATATAATTTAATATGAACAATTTCCTCATATGCACAAAAATTTTAACATAATATTTAATTGCATGCAAGATAAGGAAATAAATAAAATATTTTTGACATATATTATCCAAATAATTTAAACATGTAAAACATCAATGATATCAAACGTGCAAAATATTCATAATTTGGAAATATAATTTTTCAAAAAAAAAAAAAAATTTATCAAGACAGAGGTAAAACTTAAGGCTCTGATACCAAATGTTAGATATATAAATCATGTTTTAATCTTAATAACATGAATCTGAATGCGGAATAATAAACTAAATGTTACCTCCAGCCATTGATTATGAAGAACACCTTGAATACTTGAAGAACGCCTTGAATACTCCTTGAGAATTCCTCAGGTTGCTTGAGAGTCTTCTAAGTACTCCAAACCTCACTATGAATGGTGTTGTGATTTTAGGTGTGTGTACTTAGGGACCCCAAGCGTCACTATTTATAGATCTCTCTAACCATCATCGAGAACGTTTGAATTGATTTGTGACTTATCTTGATGACATCAAATCCATGATATGATAAATTAAATCTTTTATCATCATCTTAAATATTCTTGATTTACTTATTGATAAATATGAGACGTCTCTCGTATTTATCACGATGAGATATTATGACCACAATTAGATTATTTCAAATAACTTAATTAAAATAATCTAACATTCTCCCACTTGGTCTTCATATTTCAAATAATATAATAATCAAGAAATTAGTCATCATCCAAAGTTTAAGAAACAAATACATGAATCATAGCGATTAGTCCTCTTATACTGAGTATTATCTTCCATGTATCACATATATCATATTCCTTAATATAACTTAATGAATAAAACCCAATGTTTTATTCTAGGTCCAACTTTAGTGATATTTCTCAAATCAATGAATGCGTATACCAAAAAATATGAGAAAATATCAGAGTTTCATTAATAACTGAATTTGTTCTTATAACAAAAATTACATAGAGGAACCAAGTCCCATACTCTCTACATGATCCTTAAATTTATGTGGTGGCATGCCCTTAGTCAAAGGATCAGCAATCATCAATTCAGTGCTAATGTGTTCGATAATCACTGTCTTATTTTTAACACGTTCTCTTATGGCTAAATATTTAATGTCGATGTGCTTGTTTCGACTTCCACTTTTATTATTCTTAGCCATAAAAACAGCAGCTGAATTGTCGCAGAATAACATCAATGGCCCAGAAATGGAATCCGCGATTCTAAGCCCTGAAATGAAACTCTTCATCCAAACACCATGTGAGGTGGCCTCAAAACAGGATACGAACTCAGCCTCCATAGTGGAATAGCAGTCAAAGTCTGCTTTGCGCTTCTCCAAGATACAGCTCCACCAGCTAGCAAGAAAATATATCCAGAAGTGGATTTTCTTGAATCAATGCAGCCAGCGTAGTCTGAATCAGAGTAGCCAAAAACTTCCAAATTCTGAGTCCGTCTGAATGTAAGCATGTAGTCTTTGGTCCCTTGAAGGTACCTCATCACTTTCTTGGCAGCTTTCCAGTGATCCATACCTGGATTACTCTGATATCTCCCTAACATTCCAACTATGTATGATATGTCAGGTCTAGTACAAACTTGAGCATACATCAAGCTTCCAACAGCAGAAGCATAAGGTATGTTCTTCATTTGTTCCTTTTCAAAGTCATTTTTCGGGCATTGGTCCAAGCTGAACTTGTCGCCCTTCACAACAGGGGCTATACTCGGTGAACAATCTTTCATTCGAAATCTATCTAAAACTTTGTTGATGTAGGTTTCTTGAGATAATCCTAAGATCCCTCGAGATCTATCTCTATGTACCTTGATGCCAATGACATAAGATGCATCACCCATATCCTTCATATCAAAGTTTTTAGATAGAAATTGTTTCACCTCATATAGTAATCCCTTATTATTGGTTGCAAGTAATATATCATCCACATATAGGATAAGGAAACAAATCTTACTCCCACTGACCTTCTGGTATATACATTGATCCATGATGTTCTCGACAAAACCAAATGAAGAGATGACATCATAAAATTTTATATACCATTGACGGGAGGCTTGCTTCAATCCATATATGGATTTCTTAAGCTTGCACACCAATTGCTCACCATCACTAGAGGAAAATCCTTCTGGTTGTTTCATATAAACCTCTTCCTCTAGATCACCATTGAGAAAAGCCGTTTTCACATCCATTTGTTGCAACTCGAGGTGTAGTGACCCGTTCCAGAATCACCTACTAATCAAGAACTAAGCATGCAACTTAACTTAATTAATAAAAAATCAGAGATAACAGCGGAAATATGGTTAACAACAATAGTTTATACAACCCAACGAAAATCCATAACAACTCAGAATGAAAAGAAAGTATACGGTACAACCATATCGAATCAAAGAGTACTGAATAAATAATTCCACCGGCTACTCAACGTCCTCCTCCTCCTCCTGAGCCATCCAACCTGAGGCCTGCCCCGTGGAAATGGGGTGTCCAAGATAAACAAAATCGAGGACGTGAGCGATAAGAACGCCCAGTACAAAAGCATGAGTATACAAACCTATATGAAATGCACATGCTATGATATGATACCCGGGTAGTCAAGAAACAGGAATCACAAAAGATCTCAAAATGCTCAGTCTAGAGGCGCCAAGTGGATAGTGCCGCGCGGTCCTACCTCTGGGTCACTGCATCCACTGCAAGAACAGACGTGGACCTAAAATGTCCCGGATCACCGAAGCCCTCCCGACCCGTCGGCCACTGTGTACTCTCGGTGTCCATGCGTCCACAAGACAAGACAGGGCTGAGCGGCCCCACAAGATATATATATAGCTTATCTCGAAAGAGATACAGCTCAACGGTAAAGGCTATCTCGAAGGAGATACGGCTCAACATGAAATGCAACATGCAGTAATAAACGTGACATAATAGCATGCATCATATGACATATATCAATGCACCACATAATCATGCAACACATATAAGAATGTATACTCGACCAGGATATCTCGGATAGTACTTCCGTACCTCTATCACAGCAATCCTAATCCACTGGAATAACCAGACAACAGGTCTAGTCCAAGCCTATTCATCAAGTGAAAACCATCACTAAAACTTATCTACCAGACTTAACTAGATAATCCTGAGATAATACTGATACAATTCCAAACCTTCGTCCGTCGCTAGCCCACTGATGCCGCTAGCTCCCAACTAGAGCACAGCTCCGCTACAAGACCAGCAGCTCCCCGCTAGTGCCCGAACCTCGGAAAAAGACTAGAATCTCACAGAAACGCTTGAAATGCTATGGAACTCTCTGAATTGGCGAGTCACAAATGAAGCCTCGCGCCTCTATTTATAGCCAATGTTCGGACGATCCGAACCATTTCGGAAGCTCCGATCCGGCACACTTCGGACGGTCCGAACTATGATCGGACGATCCGATCCTTGCATGACTTCCACGAGTACAGCCACCTGTCTCGGACGATCCGAACCCCAATCGGATGATCCGAACCTTACCACGTGTCCAGAACCCTTCCACGTGTCCAGCCACCTGTCCCGGACGGTCCGACACTGGCTCGGACGATCCGAACTCATCGGACGATCCGAACGCATCGGACGATCCGAACTTGTTCGGTCCTTCCGATCCCACCGAAAATATAATTAATCCGATAATTAACTCAAATTAGGAATCGGGTTACTACATTCTCCCCCCCTTAAAAGATTTCGTCCTCGAAATCAAGTTTATAGGATGAACAAAACTGAAATAACAACATTGTTATTACATCTCAATTGTTGCCAAACACAACTGATAATTGGATTACAACGGAAAACATGCTTACATCCATAGTACAACTACAGTACAACTCAAAAGAGCTCTGGATGCTCCGAACACATACGACTCTCTAGCTCCCAAGTGGCTTCTTCAGTGCCTCTACGCTGCCACTGAACTAAGACAAGAGGAATGATCTTATTCCGCAACACCTTATCTTTGCGATCGAGAATCTTAACTGGTCGCTCCACGTAAGACAAATCCGATTCAAGTTGAACTTCAGATGGATGTAAAATATGTGATTCATCTGCCACATATCGTCGCAAAAGGGATACGTGAAACACGTCATGAATCCCAGACAGATACGGATGTAATGCTAACCTGTAAGCCAAATCTCCCACACATTCCAGAATCTCAAAAGGACCAATAAATCTCGGAGATAGCTTACCCTTGAGACCAAATCTCAAAATCCTGCGAAAAGGCGAAACTCGGAGAAACACTTTCTCACCTGGCTGAAAATAAAGAGGTCGCCGCTTAGTGTTCGCATAACTAGCCTGTCGATCCTGGGCAATCTTAATCCGCTTCTTGATTATTGCAACTTTATCAATAGCCTGCTGGACTAATTCCGGTCCCTCAACATGTCGTTCCCCAACTTCATCCCAGAATAATGGAGTACGACAACGCCGCCCATACAACGCCTCAAATGGTGCCATACCAATACTACGATGGTAGCTGTTGTTGTACGCGAACTCAATCAAAGGCAAATGATCCTGCCAAGCGGGTCCGAAATCCATAACACAGGCTCGCAACATATCCTCAAGCGTACGGATAGTCCTCTCTGACTGCCCGTCAGTCTCCGGATGATAAGCAGTACTCAGACTCAGTGAAGTGCCCAATGCTGACTGGAAACTACCCCAAAATCGTGAGGTAAAACGAGGATCCCTGTCACTAACAATACTGACTGGCACTCCATGCAAACGTACAATCTCTTGAATGTACAAGCGAGCCATCCGATCGAAAGTGAAGTCACGGTTATAAGGCAGAAAATGAGCAGACTTGGTGAGTCGATCCACCACTACCCAAATAGCATCACTATTCCTCGAAGACAATGGCAAGTGAGTAATGAAATCCATCGTGATAAGCTCCCACTTCCATTCAGGAATAGGTAGATTCAACAATAATCCTCCAGGTCGACGGTGCTCTGCCTTAACCTGCTGACAAACAAGACACTTGGAAACAAACTGATAAACACTGCGCTTCATCCCTTTCCACCAAAATCGTGTCCTCAAGTCTTTATACATCTTATTGCTTCCTGGATGGACACTCAACTTGCTTCGATGAGCCTGAGACAAGATCTCTCCCCTCAAATTATCATCCTCTGGTACTACAACCCGATTAGACAAACATAAAAGGCCATTAGACTGAAAATGGAAACCGCTATCTCCACCCGCTAACCGAGCTAATCTCTGAGTCTTCAGATCAGACATCTGAGCATCTCGAATCCGAGCGAACAAAGCTGGCTCAGATAAAATGGTAGCAACACGAATGCTCTCCATACCTTTCCGATGTTTGAAGTTAAATCCCAACGAACAACAATCCTGAATAGTACTAATCATAGCACTGGTCTGAAGTGCAGAGGCTCTCACCTTACGACTAAGAGCATCGGCTGTGAGGTTCGCAGAGCCTGGATGGTACTTGATCTCGCAGTCATAATCTTTCAATAGATCCATCCAACGACGTTGTCTCATGTTCAACTCAGCCTGAGTGAACAGATACTTCAGACTCTTGTGATCAGTAAAGATTTCAAACTTAACCCCGTACAAGTAATGACGCCAGATCTTCAGTGCGAACACTATAGCTGCCAACTCTAGATCATGAATAGGGTACTTCTCCTCGTGAGATTTCAGCTGCCTGGAAGCGTAAGCGATCACATGACCATTCTGTGTCAACACACACCCTAAGCCTTGAAAAGAGGCATCGGTGTAAACACTGAAACCATCAGATCCTGACGGTAACGCCAAAACAGGTGCAGAAGTCAGAAGTCGACGAAGCTCTCTGAAACTATCTTCGCACTCAGATGACCACTCAAATGGAACATCTTTCCGAGTAAGTTGCGTCAAAGGTCTAGCTACCTGGGAGAAATTCACGATGAAGCGACGATAATACCCGGCCAGACCTAGAAAACTACGGATCTCGGCCACCGTCGTAGGACGTGACCAATTCAGCACTGCTTCAATCTTGCTGGGATCCACAGAAATTCCTTCCTTGGAAATCACATGACCAAGGAATACTACACGATCAATCCAGAACTCGCATTTACTCAGCTTAGCATACAATTGCTTCTCGCGAAGAATCTGCAACACAATCCTCAAGTGCTGGACATGCTCCTCCACACTGTGAGAATAAATCAAGATATCGTCGATGAAAACCACAACGAACTGATCTAGAAAATCACGAAAGACTCGGTTCATCAGATCCATGAACACCGCTGGCGCATTCGTCAATCCGAATGGCATAACTAGAAACTCGTAATGCCCGTAACGAGTACGAAATGCAGTCTTGGAAATATCATCATCTCTGACTCTCATCTGATGATAACCCGATCGCAAATCAATCTTGGAGTAAACAGAAGTACCCTGAAGCTGATCGAACAAGTCATCGATACGAGGTAATGGATACTTGTTTTTGATCGTCACACGATTCAGCTGGCGATAATCAATACACAATCGCATCGATCCATCCTTCTTCTTGACAAACAAAACTGGAGCTCCCCAAGGTGAAACACTCGGGCGAATATAACCTTTATCAAGAAGATCCTGCAATTGCTGCTTCAGTTCCCTCATCTCTGACGGCGCAAGACGATAAGGGGCACGAGAAATCGGTGCAGTCCCTGGCATTAACTCAATGCCAAATTCCACCTCTCTAACCGGAGGAAAACCAGGAATCTCATCTGGAAAAACATCAGGAAATTCACAAACCACTGGAATATCCTCTATACCAACACTATCTGTGGATGTATCAATCGCATAGATGAGGTAGCCTTCCCCGCCCGCCTCTAAAGCACGACAGGCTTTCAGAGCAGATACCACTGGCATCGGAGGTCGCGCTCCCTCACCATAGAAAAACCAACTAGAGCTCTCAGTCGTACGGAACTGAACAAGCTTCTGGTAACAATCCACAGTAGCTCGGTAGGTAGTCAAAATGTCTATACCCAAAATACAATCAAAGTCTTCCATCTCCAGAATCATAAGATTCGCAGTCAACTCGTTACCCTCAAAATCTAAAGGACAACCCATCACTAGACGCTTGGCTAAAACCGAATGACCCATCGGGGTAGAAACAGAAAGAATAACGTCTAGAGAAACATACGGTAACTTATGACGCTTAACAAATCGTGCAAAATGAATGAATGAGATGCTCCGGTATCTATAAGAACAAAAGCAGGAATACCGCATAAACAAAAAGTACCTGCTATGACTCTCTCGGTCTCATCTGTAGCCTGATCCTGGTTCAGCGCAAACACCTGACCTTGGGCACGAGGTCGAAGATTCGAACTACCCACTGCCTGACCCTGCCTCCTCTGCTGAACAGTCGTCTGAGATCCAGAACTGGATCCTGCTCCACCTCGCAACTGAGGACAATTCTTCTTAATATGCCCCATCTCTCCGCACTGATAACAAGCTCCTGTGGCTGCTCGGCATTGCTCCGATGGATGGTTCTTCCCACAATGCGCACAAGATTCCTTCTTCTTACCAAAACGGAAAACACCGCTAGATCGAGATCCAGATCCAGAAGAAGACGAACCAGATTTCTTGAACGACTGAGATCGAGGCCTCAGAGTACTCGGAGGTCTAGAAGAAAGAATAGCCCTACCACGCTGGAGACTGATCTCTGCCTGGCGACACCGGTTTACTAACCCATCATAAGAAGTAGGATTATCACAGACAGTGACTCGGTCAAAGATCTCCTGGTTAAGACCCTGGAGAAAATGGTCATACTTGGCCTCAGAACTGCCACTGATATGAGGAGCGAAGGGTAACAACTCGAAGAATTTCTGCTGATACTCATCAACAGACATACTCCCCTGCTTAAGGTTCAGGAGCTCAATCGTCTTCGCCTGGCGAAGGGCTGGAGGAAAATACAGCTGCATGAAAGCTGCACGGAAATCGGCCCAAGTCACCCTACCCTGGGACTGGAGTATCGGCGCAGAAGTCGATCGCCACCACTTGCGCGCACGGCCCTCGAGAAGAAAGCTAAGGGTCTCTATCTTCTGCTCCTCGGTGCACTGAAATGCATGGAAACAACTCTCCATGCGCTCTAACCAGTCCTCAGCATCATCGGGAGTCTCTCCACCGACTAGAGGCTTAGGCCCCATCTGAATAAAACGATGCAACTCAAAACGCCTAGGACCATCCCGACGATGACGATGCTCACGATGACGCCTATGATCATCCTGGTCGCCCCAACGACCTACACTCCCCTGACTACTCTCGTCATCAAAGTGGTCAGCCATCGCTACAAGATAGAATGGGGTAAAATGGTCAACGAAAGTCCCAAAACAGAAATCTATATCCCAAAATCATAAGCATGCTCTGATACCATAAATGTAGTGACCCGTTCCAGAATCACCTACTAATCAAGAACTAAGCATGCAACTTAACTTAATTAATAAAAAATCAGAGATAACAGCGGAAATATGGTTAACAACAATAGTTTATACAACCCAACGAAAATCCATAACAACTCAGAATGAAAAGAAAGTATACGGTACAACCATATCGAATCAAAGAGTACTGAATAAATAATTCCACCGGCTACTCAACGTCCTCCTCCTCCTCCTGAGCCATCCAACCTGAGGCCTGCCCCGTGGAAATGGGGTGTCCAAGATAAACAAAATCGAGGACGTGAGCGATAAGAACGCCCAGTACAAAAGCATGAGTATACAAACCTATATGAAATGCACATGCTATGATATGATACCCGGGTAGTCAAGAAACAGGAATCACAAAAGATCTCAAAATGCTCAGTCTAGAGGCGCCAAGTGGATAGTGCCGCGCGGTCCTACCTCTGGGTCACTGCATCCACTGCAAGAACAGACGTGGACCTAAAATGTCCCGGATCACCGAAGCCCTCCCGACCCGTCGGCCACTGTGTACTCTCGGTGTCCATGCGTCCACAAGACAAGACAGGGCTGAGCGGCCCCACAAGATATATATATAGCTTATCTCGAAAGAGATACAGCTCAACGGTAAAGGCTATCTCGAAGGAGATACGGCTCAACATGAAATGCAACATGCAGTAATAAACGTGACATAATAGCATGCATCATATGACATATATCAATGCACCACATAATCATGCAACACATATAAGAATGTATACTCGACCAGGATATCTCGGATAGTACTTCCGTACCTCTATCACAGCAATCCTAATCCACTGGAATAACCAGACAACAGGTCTAGTCCAAGCCTATTCATCAAGTGAAAACCATCACTAAAACTTATCTACCAGACTTAACTAGATAATCCTGAGATAATACTGATACAATTCCAAACCTTCGTCCGTCGCTAGCCCACTGATGCCGCTAGCTCCCAACTAGAGCACAGCTCCGCTACAAGACCAGCAGCTCCCCGCTAGTGCCCGAACCTCGGAAAAAGACTAGAATCTCACAGAAACGCTTGAAATGCTATGGAACTCTCTGAATTGGCGAGTCACAAATGAAGCCTCGCGCCTCTATTTATAGCCAATGTTCGGACGATCCGAACCATTTCGGAAGCTCCGATCCGGCACACTTCGGACGGTCCGAACTCTGATCGGACGATCCGATCCTTGCATGACTTCCACGAGTACAGCCACCTGTCTCGGACGATCCGAACCCCAATCGGATGATCCGAACCTTACCACGTGTCCAGAACCCTTCCACGTGTCCAGCCACCTGTCCCGGACGGTCCGACACTGGCTCGGACGATCCGAACTCATCGGACGATCCGAACGCATCGGAAGATCCGAACTTGTTCGGTCCTTCCGATCCCACCGAAAATATAATTAATCCGATAATTAACTCAAATTAGGAATCGGGTTACTACACGAGGTCAAAATGTGCAACTAATGCCATAATTATACGAAGAGAATCCTTTTTAGAGACAGGAGAAAAAGTCTCATTATAGTCGATTCCTTCCCTTTGAGTGAATCCCTTAGCAACGAGTCTTGCTTTATATCTTTCAATGTTGCCCAATGAGTCTTTCTTTGTTTTGAAGACCCATCTACATCCAATGGTCCTTGCACCATCAGGCAACTTAACAAGATCCCAGACTCGATTTGATGCCATTGAATTCATTTCTTCCTTCATGGCATCATACCATAATTTTGATTCACTACAGCTTATGGCTTGTGAAAACGTTTCAGGATCATTTTCGGCTCCTACGTTAAAGTCCGATTCTTGCAAATACACAATATAGTCACTAGGTATTGCTGATTTTCTTGTTCTAGTTGATCTTCTTAAGTTATCATATTGAGGAACTTCTTGATTAATTGTTTCTTGTTCCTCATTGACAGTTTGATCGACTAGATTTTCATCAGCATTTTGTGGATCTTCAACAATTGGTTGTCCATCACCCGTTGGTTCTTGAGGGGTGCGAAGGGCATCCAATTGATTAATTGAATAAGAGGGTTGAACATTAATGTGATCATTTTCAAGAATTATATCTTGCATATGATCACTCCCACTAATCAAGTCATTCTCAAGAAATTTCGCATTTCTTGACTCCACAATTCTAGTGCTATGAGATGGACAATAGAATCTGTATCCCTTGGATTTTTCGGCATACCCAATGAAATATCCACTTATGGTTCTTGGATCCAGTTTCTTTTCTTGTGGGTTATATATTCTCACTTCAGACGGGCATCCCCAAATGCGTATATGTTGTAAACTCGGTTTCCAACCTTTCCATAATTCAAATGGCGTCTTTGGGACAGCCTTGGTTGGAACTCGGTTTAATATATACACTGCCGTTTTAAGAGCTTCAATCCACAAGGTCTTGGGAAGTTTTGAGTTACTCCTCATACTTCTAACCATATCTATCAATGTTCGGTTTCTTCTTTCAGCCACACCATTTTGGTCCGGAGTACCAGGCATAGTATATTGGGCAACAATCCCATTTTCTTGAAGAAACTTCGCAAATGGCCCAAGAGCTTGTCCATTTTAGTGTATCTACCATAATATTCATCACCTCTATCAGACCTCACGATCTTAATTTGTTTATCACATTGTTTTTCTACTTCAGCCTTAAAACTTTAAAGGCATCCAATGCTTCGTGCTTATTATGAAGCAAGTAGATATACATGTATCGTGAGTAATCATCAATGAAGGTGATGAAATATTTCGGATCATGCATGTCCATTTCTGGACAACATATATCTGTATGTATGATATCTAATAATTTGGTACTCCTCTTGGCACCCCTTTTGGATTTGTTGGTCTGCTTACCCTTAATGCAGTCCACACAAGTCTTAAAATTAGTAAAGTCTAAAGTACTCAGTACTCCATCATTTACTAATATTTTAATCCTCTCTATGGAGATATGTCCCAATCTCCGGTGCCACAATATAGAGGAATCCTCATTTATAACACATCTTTTAATACTTGATTGAACATGCATAGTGGTTTTGATATCATTTTGCAAAGAAATTGAAAAAAGACCATCATTCATTCTACCATTCCCAACGATATTCGATTTATAAAATAAATTCATAGATTTATCTAAAAAACTAAATGAGTATCCAAACGGTACAAGGCTTGAAATGGAAATTAAATTTCTAGAAAAACTTGGAACATAAAATGTTTTCTCCAAAATTAAATTAAAACCACTGTTCAATACTAAATTGCAAGTTCCTATAGCCTCCACATGTGAACGCATCTTGTTTCCAGAATAGATGCTCCGCTCACTTCCCACTGGCTTCCTTAGGCTTTGCATACCCTGCAAGGTATTTGTGACATGGATTGTAGAACCAGAGTCAATCCACCATGTGTTATAAATCGTATCAGCCATATTAGATTCATAAGAAACAAATGAAGTATTAATACCTTTCTTATCAAGCCAATCCTTGAATTTGGTGCAATCCTTCTTCATGTGTCCCTTCTTTTTACAGAAGAAACACTTGGATTCTTTCTTGATGTCAGGTTGAGATGGAATTATTCCTTTCCCTTTCCCCTTGACTTTTGCTTGCTTTTTAAACTCTCCATGTGCAGTCATAAGAACATTATCGCTCTTTTCCATCAACAACCTTCCTTCCTCTTGAACACACATGGTCATTAATTCATTAATTGACCATTTATCCTTATGTGTGTTATAAGAAATTTTGAAGGGTCCATATTGCTGTGGAAGAGTGCATAAAATGAAGTGCACAAGAAAGTTATCAGATATGGTCACTTCAAGAGTTTTTAATCGAGCCGCTATGTCCCTCATTTTCATGATATGCTCTCGCACACCTTTCACACTTATGAGCCTTAACGAAGAGAACTCCATTATTAGGGTGCTGGCAAGGGCCTTGTCTGAAGTTGCAAATTGTTCATCAATTGCCTTAAGTAGGTCTTTGACCTTTTCATACCTCTCAATCGAACCACGAATGCCAACCGATATCTTAGTCTTTATGAACATAACGCAGAGACGATTAGATCGCTCCCACATTTCATAAAGATCGACATCATCAGGTTCACTAGTTTCATGTATGGCAGCTGGTTCGTTTTTCCTTATGGCATAGTCAATATCCATCCACCCCAATTGAAGGAGAATTCTTTCCTTCCAGACTTTGTAATTATCCCCATTGAGTTCGGGAATATCACAACTCATATCAGAGAAATTAACATGTTTTGCTGCAATAAATATAATAAACATGCTTATTACAAAATGTTTTGAGGAAATTTCATGTTTTACCAATGTAAATCATGTATAAAATCTAGTGACATAAAATTTGCCTGTGGGCTAAAATTTTAATTCTATTAGATTTTATGCAATTATATAATAAAACTATCAAGAATAATTTTCCTTAACTCCTGTGGGTAAATTAAGAAAAACAGTTTTTGAAATTTTTATCCTAATTAATCACATAAATATAATAAAAGTCCCTGTGGGGTAAAATTTATTATATTTACATAATTAATTACAATTTCGTCCATAAGGTGATCCAATTCAACTCGATGTATAATTTTGCATAATTAAGGGTGCTGTGGCAAAGCCTCAATTATTTAAAATTACACGGTTCACTAGACAAAATTTTGGCACTTAAAATGTATAATAATTATTTAATAACACAATCAACATTTTTCAAGAGTGCTCCCAGGAAGATAGGTAGGGCTAAGGCCCTTTAAATACCTAACTCCTAGACAGAACAATGTTTATCAAGGATACCGGTGGCTAGTCAAGACAATTTAAACCGGTCCATGAAAACTCCCTCAAATTATGTTTTCATGTGCATTTCATATTTATTATTTCTTAATAAGCCAAAATTTTTCACTTTACATTCACATTTTTCCTTAATATGAACAAATATGCTCCCATCGGTTTTTCTCTTAAATAAGAGCAGTGATAAAGTGAGAATCACATTTTCGTGAAAATCAGGATTCCTCAGCAGTTTTTCTCTTTTATCAAGAGTAGTGATAAGGTGAGGATCAAATTTTCATGAAAATGATAGCTTCTCAACAGTTTTTCTCTTTTATCGGAGTAATGATAAAGTGGGATCATTTGTTCATTTGTAAATATTTGAATAAAATATCTTAATTTGTTCATAAAAATTATGGATCCAAATATAATTTAATATGAACAATTTCCTCATATGCACAAAAATTTTAACATAATATTTAATTGCATGCAAGATAAGGAAATAAATAAAATATTTTTGACATATATTATCCAAATAATTTAAACATGTAAAACATCAATGATATCAAACGTGCAAAATATTCATAATTTGGAAATATAATTTTTCAAAAAAAAAATAAAAAATTTATCAAGACAGAGGTGAAACTTAAGGCTCTGATACCAAATGTTAGATATATAAATCATGTTTTAATCTTAATAACATGAATTTGAATGCGGAATAATAAACTAAATGTTACCTCCAGCCATTGATTATGAAGAACACCTTGAATACTTGAAGAACGCCTTGAATACTCCTTGAGAATTCCTTAGGTTGCTTGAGAGTCTTCTAAGTACTCCAAACCTCACTATGAATGGTGTTGTGATTTTAGGTGTGTGTACTTAGAGACCCCAAGCGTCACTATTTATAGATCTCTCTAACCATCATCGAGAACGTTTGAATTGATTTGTGACTTATCTTGATGACATCAAATCCATGATATGATAAATTAAATCTTTTATCATCATCTTAAATATTCTTGATTTACTTATTGATAAATATGAGACGTCTCTCGTATTTATCACGATGAGATATGATGACCACAATTAGATTATTTCAAATAACTTAATTAAAATAATCTAACATTTTCGACATCAATTTCATTACCTAGTTCACCTGGAAATATGATTTCCAAGGGAGTAGGGTTCTCGGCGACGACGATCAACTAAAACTGAATTTTTGCAGATGGTTCTGGTGGCGGTGTTGTTGGTGGTGTTGCCACTAGTGGCGGAACACCACTCCTTCCAGCCATCTCCCTTCAAATATCCAAAGGGTCATAGCCTGATACAGCCATTTTTGCAATTCAAGATAGGTTTAAAGAGAATTTAGCATGAAAATAATGCAAGGAGAGTGCGATTATGCGAAAGAGATAGTATCAACATGCTGAATCGGTAAACAAATTTCGATGTAAGCATTTCCAGCATAAATAATCAAAAAGTACAATGGTAAAAAATTCGTAATTATCGCGATTACGTAACTGAGGATCCAAATCTCAACGGTAATATTTCCGAAATTCGCCCAAAATCACGGTGTTATCCCTAAATCAAACAGTAAAACTGATTCAAACTCCCGTTATGACGATTCCAGAATATTAATCGGTGAAAACCCATGTCGATTATAACTCATTGACACAAGTAGTCACATAAATTCAAAATCTAAGTAATCAAGGTGTTTTTCATCTGTCATAGGTCAAATACTGATATGTCACTGCACATGATGAATTCACGGAACCAAAATCAATATGCATGCATTATCGAAATGTCAGGCAATGTATAATTGTGTTGTGTCTGAACTTAGTGTTGGCAACACCACTGGTTATGAATCAATAATTCCACAAAAATGTTTTGGTTTAGACATGGTAGCTCCCACACTAGAAGAAAGGTCTTCAAATGACTCCTCTAAGTAGTTTTTTCTATCTCTATTTTGCTTAGAAGTGGTAGCTCTCACACTAAAAGAACGGTCTTCAAGAGATTCTTCTAGATAGCTTTTTCCATTTTCTTATAATTTGATTATTTTTATTTTCTTCATCTTTTCTGTTTTTCAGCAAACTGCATTAGTTTTCGAGTCACCATTTTCATATTGGACATGATCAAGAAGAACTTGAGATTCCTCAATTATTTGATGATTGAGATTGAGAATAAAACACCTAAAAAACTTGATTGAAAGATTGCTCTCTGTCAGGGTTCACTCTAGGAGATTGTCATAACTGTAAATATTACATAATTAAATAGGATGATTATGATTATGAAGTATGCCTAGCATCCTGAAAGTATACAATCATGAGTTGTGTTATCACCGATATTGGCAACACCGATGACAACATGAGTGTGTGATTATTGTATGCACATGCTGAGAAACTTCCGAAGATTGAAAAATCTCTCAAAGTCCAAAGGTTTTGTGAATATAACAGCCATTTGGTTTTCAGTTCTAACAAATTCCAGTTCAATTATGCCTTTTCAACCAATTTTCGAATAAAGTGATGTCTTATGTCTATTTTTTTTCTTCGAGAGTGTTGAACATTATTTTTAGAGATGTCTATAGAACTGGAGTTGTCACAATATACAATCATGATGTCACTGCAAAAGTCATAATCCTCAATCATCTAATTCATCCAGACAAGTTGTGAGCAGCAACTAGCAGCTGCTACATACTCAAACTCAGTTGTGGATAGGGATACATAATTTTGTTTCTTATTGTACCAAGACACAAGATTATTTACTAGGTATAAACACCCACCTGATGTGATCTTCCTAGTATCTAGGTCTCCGGCTTAGTCTGCATCAGAAAAACATACCAAATTTGTATTGGTCTCTTGTGTGTACCACAACCCTAACTTTAGTGTATATGCGATGTATCTAAGAATGCGTTTCATAGCATTAAGTGTGAGATTTTTTAATTTTCTTGGTACCTAGTACACAAACAGACACTAAACATAATATCGGGGCATGCAGCAGTTAAGTAAAAAATACTACCGATGATGTTGCAGTACATGGTGTTGTCAACACCGTCGACAACATCATCTTTTGACAATTTTTCACTTAACCCTATAGGAGTTTTCATATGCTTAAAACTATCATTTGAGAACTTTTAACCAAATATTTGGAATACTTGAATTGAAATAAGAATAATGAAAGGGAATCGTTTACGGGTGCCCAGAATGCGCAACAGAAGTTTTAAAATTTCATTTTCAAGAGCAAAGCCAAGCACCCCTCACTAGTGTGTAGCAAATAACAAAACACAAAACATACATAGGGTGTTTAAGTGTTTAACCCTTAAATCTTAAAGATTGATGATGGCTCTAACTAAGATGATAAACAAATTAGCTCTTCAATGATAGACAAGTCTACAAGCTTCCCTTGACCATTCCTTACTCAAAAATCAACCCCACCACCAACAAGCTAGAACCTCCTTACACTTGCACTAGAAAATTTAAGCCATTTTCCTTTGAGAAGTTTGCTATCAAATCATCAAAATAAAGAAGCAATTTTTGGAGAAAATTTGGAGCAAATTTCGGCCATGAGGAGAGAAGTAAAGGGGGGAGCCTTTTCTTGGTTGTGTAAAAAGTGTTGTGTATTCCAAAGGCATGCTAGCCTTTAATTTAAAAAGTTGACTGCCAACCTTTCACCTTACTAACATGTTATTTGGGTTTGTAACATTTACAAAGTCCATGGACTATTATTTTAATATCTCAAACACACTTGAGATCAATTAAATCTTACTTGAATTTATTTAAGCTCACTAGTTAAATAATTATTTTTATTTGGGCTCTATAAGACCCAATGTTATTTATTTAATTTAATTATTTGGACTCTACTAGGTCCACTATTGTTTAATTAATTCCATAACAGTGTTTATGAAAATCACAATTTTCAAATACAATATTTATTTGGTCAACTTTTAATTTAGGAACACTTCCACAAATTAAAGTTGCATTCCCCTTATAGAAGTCATACTTCTAATTTTCCTTATGCTTATGAACTCCTTTATAAATCGTTCAACACATTGAACTAATTTCCTTCTCAACTGGATCTAGAAAGCTAGTACTTGTGTGGCCCTCAATAGTTCATTAATACAACTAGCAGTGGGTTCACATTTCCATGTGATTCAGGACTAAATGTGTGGCCCTCAATAGTTCATTGATACAACTAGCAGTGGGTTCACATCTCAATGTGATTCAGGACTAAACATGTCCTTATATGAGCATACTTCAATTGCCCCATTCTTACTTATCAACTCCTTGATAATCAGAAGAACTCAAGTTTGGTAGTACCCAACCAATCATGTTAAACGCCTAGCAGCATCGCTTAAATGATTCCCTAGATATCAAATGATAGTGCCTACAAGAACCCCATTCCATTATGGTTAGCGTACTTTACGGTCCCTTCATCTCATATATCCTGACCGATTCGAAAACCACTGGTATATCGAGAGCTTTCGAAGAATCGATATTATGTGTCATGTCGTAGTTGCATCGATGGTGTAATCTAAGAAACCCTTTCTTAATTACAACCAACACTCTGATCAGAGATTTCAAACTACATACATATGAGATCACATAAGATATCCATGCCCAAAGGTAAGCGGTGAATCCCCAACTACAATGCATAGATTCCTATATGTTTCGAAAAAACACCCAACCTTGCCACCTGATGATCTCATATGAGTCAATAAAAAATTCAAAGTGCAATGCTAGCATATAGAGTCACAATGTTGTCTCGGGTCATAAAGACTAATGGTGTACAACCATAAACTAGAACGTTTCCACTCGATAAGTGAGAACCACTTGGAAAGTTCTTTATGGAGGGTTGTTCAATGTACTTTACAAGGAGCACCTATCTGCATGCTCAGACATCACATTGTCTCCTACCAATAAAACACGGTACTCACATCGTAGATACTAGTCTCAAACTCGAGGGGTCTTTATCCTTCTTAGCGGCGGCTGGATCGACTAGGAACCTTTTAGAATATACAGTATTCCAAATATGAGTTTCATGATACTCATCATATGAGCATCTCATATACTTTCTACTATTTGTATATTCAAGGACTTTATCTATGGAACAAGTATGTGTATACAGATAAAGTTTGTGCCAAAACAATAATTTCAAATATTATTAAAATAAATATTGTTTATACATAGAGTTTAAACATGAACCCTCGGCTAACACTTGGCTCAGTGGGCACCTACTCTAACAAATATAACATTATGCAATTGTTTAATCTGCAATCCAAGGAAAAGAGATAACTCCCCTACCATGCTCATTTCGAATTGGGATGACATGCAACAAACAAATTTATCAACAATTTTTTTAGAAGAAGCACCAAATATAATGTTATCCTACCATAAAAATAATCAAACACCTATAATCTTCCTCCTATTTTTTTCGAAAATATTGTGTTTGCTTGAGGAGAATTTTGGTTGATTGGTGAAAGAATTGTGGTGATAAAAGACATAGGTTTAGTTATTTATAATCTAATTAGCATATTAATAGGCTTTGGTTTTGGGATTGCAAGTTTAAGAGTAATTGGGCCTTCTTTAAATAATTAAATTGGGCTCAATAACACTTATTTAATTAAATAATAAAATTTTTATAAAATTAGTTTACCAAAAATAATATTTTTGATCTTTTAAAACTCCTTGTTTGTCCAAAACCGGCTTCTTGGGAAAAATTGAGCTCGACTCGTAAAATAATTCGAACTCCAACATTTTAAAAAAATTTAAATCATTTTTAAATCATATTAGGAAGCATTGCCATCAATTAAATAAAAATACACATTCTTGTCTTGGTCAATCCAGGTCTCCTTTCCTCTGCTTATATCGAATATTCAGGTAAAATCCTTAATTTCTTGTAATCATGTCATATAATAAATATCATGCAAGCATTTAAAAGTAATTAAATAAAACAATTAAGCAATTAAAATAATTTGCATACATGCGGTTTACGTGGACTGATTTTTTTGACATTACACAAAATATGTTTGTCGAGTATAGCAGATAATGGGTTGTGTATCTAAGACATTGTTAAATTTGTACTGAAAAGTAAGAACAGATAAATGTTAATTACTATTTTAAAATATTTAGTAAGATATAAAGTATGGACTTTTACTTCATAAATTTTCACTCCTACTGTTTTGCCATCTTTCACTACCCTCTAATGAAAACGAGAAATTCCTTTCCTCAGTAGGTACGTAATGTAAAATTAGCAAATTATGATCACGAATAATATTAGCCAATCATAATTTCTAAAAGGTAGTTTCCCATTGCATCTCCATGCAACCCTCTACGTAAACATTTGTCTCACGTTTGATTAGGACCCAATAATATGACGTCGTTCATCTTTACGTGTCAAGCCTTACCCATCGATGTTGAACCTTAATGGACGGTCGCCATGAGTTCCCTCAATAATATGAGCCGAAATCATGGGAGTTCCACGTAGTTCACATCACCATGTCAATGGAGGTCACAGCTTTCCAGCGTCCAGGGTTCTCCCAATAATATGAGCCGAACACTGAGCACGGGTAGTGTTCATCATGCATCCATTGTCGATGGAAGACATGGAAATTACAAACACTTTCATGATTCCCCTTTTCGGATTTGATATTAATTCTGAATCTTATTCAAATGGGGGTTTTTAATTTTGAAAGGTCTCATCATTAATTTTATTTAAAATCTTGTCATGTTTGATTGTATGTTTTCCGGATCCATGCAAATTTTTATTATCATAATAATAACGCACATACTCATTATTTATAATATATCATGCATATATTATAAACAATAAACTTAACAAGGATGATCAATTGCCGCACACTAAAGGCCTGTGTGAGCCAAACACGGGCCTACACTACAACAAAAACGCCAAACGACAACGGATTTTATCCGTTGTCGTAGGCCAGATAAAACTGTTGTAACTGAGGGTGTTGTTGAAAGTGTCTTCAACGACAACGGTTTTAAACCGTTGTCTTTTCTAGAAACGACAACGGTTTTGCAACAGTGTTAAACCGTTGTAATTTATAACAACGACAACGGTTATGCAAGGGTTTTAAACCGGTGTCGTAGCTACAATTTGCGACGGTTTTTAAAATCGTCGGAAAATAAAAAGTGATGTCGAAACTACAATTTGCGACGGTTTTGATAACCGTCGCAAAAGATATTTGCGACGGACGTTATATAATAACCGTCGCTGATTAGCGACGGTTTCCCAACCGTCGCTAAATGTAGCAACGGTTTACTTATTACCGTCTCTACATTTAACGACGGTATTCATGTGCTTAACTGTCGCTAAGTAGCGACAGTTTATAGATTCCGTCGCTAATATTGTAGGTAAAATAAAAAAAATTTAAGAATTTAATAAATCTGTGTTTTCAATTGATACAATCGTGGACGAGATAAAAAATTTAAAAGTCGTGAAGTGATAAAATCGTGTAAGAGATAAAAATTTTAATCGTTTTGAAGTGGTAAAAAAATCGTGTAAAAGATAAAAAATTTAAGTGTTGTGAAGTTGTACAATCGTGAATAGACAAAAATTTAAGTGTTGTGAAGTTGTAAAATTGTGTAAGTGAGAAAAATTTTAATTGTTGTGAAGTGAAGTGGAAGAAATTAAAGTAAAGTTGTGTGTATTTATAGAGAGTGGTTAAAGAAAATGGGGGGAAATTTAGGAGGAAGGATTTTTTTTGAAAATGGCAACGGTTTTATTTAAACCGTCGCGAAATTGTAAATCGGCGACAGGTTAACATAAACCGTCGCTAATTTTGCGACGGTTTTGTATTTAACTGTCGCTAATGTAGCAACGGTTTTCGTAAATCCGTCGCTCGTTTTAAAAACCTGTTGCCGCTTTAAATTTAAATCGGCGACGGATTGCTTAAAACCGTCGGCGATCTGCTATTAGCGACGGTTTTAAATTCGTTGCTACATTAAACTTTGTGACGGTTTTACTAAATCTGTCGCTAATAGCGACGGTTTGTTGTTTAAACCGTCGCTACACCGTCGCCGATTTATAATTTTAACAACAGTTATTTACAACCGTTGTGGTTTCTAAAAAAAAACCGCTAATCTACAACGGTTCACTAAAAGCGTTGTCGTTTCTATAAAAAAAACGTCAATCAACAACGGTTTTATTAAACCGTTGTCGTTTGTCAAAAAATAAAACACCAATCCACAACGGTTTTTATAAAACCGTTGTGGTATGTCGAAAAAAAAACACGCTCATACACAACAGTTTTTAAAACCGTTGTTGTATCCCAAAAAAAACACGCTCATAGACAACGTTTTTAAAACCGTTGTCGTTGACATATCTAAGACAACGGTTTTTAAGAAACCGTTGTCGATTGTCCAAAAAAAACGCTGAAAGACAACAGTTTTTAGAAAACCATTGTCGTTGACATCATAAACGACAACGGTTTTTACAAAACCGTTGTCAAAACACACCTACGACAACGGTTTTCACTAAAACCGTTGTTAAAAACTATACGACAACGGTTTTTTTGAAAAACCGTTGTCGTAGCTGCGTTGTTGTTGGGCGTTTTTCTTGTAGTGCTAGATCCAATCCTAGGGAATGCATGTGATGCAAATGCATAATTACATAAGATTCCAATATTTACATGTCTTCGATCTTCATAATAATCAAGGCCCACCATCTTCTAATCTTGATATTCCACTATACTAATATTTACAAATAAATATCCATGGCAAATATGGATACATCTCATGGGGTGGGAACGGGCTGGCTATAAACCAACCTCACTTATAAATTGATAATTATTACAATCATTCAAGAAAAAATATCCTAGCATATACCTAGCAAATTGGGCTTGGGCTTTTGATCATCTTTCATGCATAATATCACATATCATACACCAACAATTAATTATCACAATAATCAATTGATCCAATATTATATATCTTAATCCAATCACTAACCGCCACGATTATAAATTAAATCAACAAATTCTAATTAATTTATTTATAACCGAATTTCTTGTAAAATTTACTGTAAATAATTAAAGTCCAACTTCAATTATTTATTTTATGAGAAAATATATACACATTTTCTAGATTTAAACTTAAGGGCCCAAAAAGAAATTTTTCACAAAAAACTTTTGGTCCATTTAAATTTCACAAAGTATGTCAACCATCTTATGGTCTAATTAACTTAAGGCCCATGACACTTTGATATTCCAAAACACTTTTGAAAACCTTAGCCATCATCGTCGTTGCCGGAGCTCCGTCGCCGGATTCCAGCCAACACAATTATTATTTTTATTTTGTTGGGGGATGCCCGAAACGGGCAACAACCATGCGCCAAAACACCCCCAAAACCCGGCCCTTCGGGCAGCAACCATGCACCAAAACACCCCCAAAAACCGGCCCTCGATTCATTGTGTCGATTTCTCATGCGGTTAGAAATAAGTTCTCAATATAATATCATGTATTTGCTACACAAAATTGACATAAGCTCTGATACCACTTGAAAGGGAATCATCTACGATTGCTCGGAATGCGCAACGGAATTTTAAAAATCATATTTTTTAAACAAGAAAACCGAGCACCCCTTTAGTGTGTAGCAAATACCAAAATAAACACAAACATAGTGTGTTTAGAAGTGTTTTACCTATCAATCTTAAAGATTGATGATGACTCCAACTAAAATGATAAACAACTTAGCTCTTCAATGGTAGACAAGTCTACAAGCTTCCTTTGACCAATCCTTGCTCAAAAATCAAGCCCACCACCAACAAACTAGGACCACCTTACACTTGTATTAGAAAATGTAAAGTATTTTTCTTTGAGAAGTTTGCTATCAAATCATCAAAATAAAGAAGCAATTTTGAAGAAAATTTGGAGAAAATTTCGGCCATGAGGAGAGAAGGAAAAGGGGGAGCCTTTTATTGGTTGTGTAAAAAGTGTTGTGTATTCTAAAGACATGCTAGTCTTTAATTTAAAAAGTTGACTCACAATCTTTCACCTTCCTAGTATGTTATTTGAGTTTGTAACATTTACAAAGCCCATGTACTATTATTTTAATATCTCAAACACGTTTGAGATCAATTAAATCTTACTTGAATTTATTCAAGCCCACTAGTTAAATAATTATTTTCATTTGGGCTCTACATGACCCAATATTATTTAATTAATTCAACAATTTAATTAATTTAATTATTTGGACTCTACTAGGTCCACTAGTGTTTAATTAATTCAACACTTGAATTAATTTAATTAAGTTCATAACAATGTTTATGAAAATCACAATTTTTAAATAAAATATTTATTTGGCCAACTTTTAATTTAGGAACATTTCCACAAATTAAAATTTTAATTCCGCTTATAGAAGTCATACTTCTAATTTTCCTTATGCTTATATACTCCTTTATAAGCCATTCAACACATTGAACTAATTTCTTTCTCAACGGGATCTAGAAAGCTATTATTTGTGTGGCTCGCAATGGTTCATTGATACAACTAGCAATAGTGTAACGCCCAGAAAATTTAAAGGTCCACGCAATCCACGTGTATACAATTATTAAATTCTTCTGTATTTTAATTAAATGTTTTAATTGCATGAATTAATTATGTTGTGCATATTGACATGTTTAAAATATATTTTTCTACATGGTTGCATTAAAATGTATTTTTAAAATGTTATTCGAGTTGCGATCGAGGAACGGAGACCGAGGGCTGAAAAATAGGAAATGTTTTCATTAAATAATTATTTTAATTATTTAAATATGGTTGATGGTTTTTCATATTTTTGAAAATAAGAGGTTTTGAGGTGATTTTATACGTCGGAACGTAAATTTTATCGGTGTTGGTTTTTCAACTAAAATACGAGCTTTTTGACAATCCGACTAATAAATTCACAAACTTATTTAAAAACTTTGTTAACATTTTATTAAATCCTAATTAAGACTAATGGCTTAACTTAGAGGAATAGGCCTAAAAGCCTTGTTGATATTTAATTAGAATTTAAAGTGTTAATCACCAAAAACCCTACACTATACCAAAAGAAAATACACGGCCACACACTTTTCAATTTCAGAAAACTGTCGGCACAACACACATGGCACAACATATTGAAGGGATTTTCGAAGGATCCAAGGAAAAGCTAGCCAAGGTTTCACTCCGTTCTTCGTCATCAACGGTTTTTCGTGCATATATAACGCAAAGGCACGACATACATCTCCTTTCTCATCTATCACATCGTATTATCGTTTTAAATATCGTGTGCATGAAAAACATGAAATTCTTTTGATTATTTTCGGAATATTTCACATACATGTATGAAAATCATGAATTTTGATCCAAAAACTTGTTCTATACATGTTAAGGGGCTACCATGATGTTAAGTTATGTCCAAGAAAAGTTTTTACATGAACTAGAGTCCCAAAAACACACCAAACTCTCGGCAACCTCAAAGGAACAAGCTTGAATCGAGTTGTACTGTCATGGGGTTTAGGGGATCGGGTTTCTTTTTGAAGGGGGTTGGCTTGGTCTTGGCTTGGGTCAAGGCTCGGCCAGTGTCTATCATGGGTCAAGGGAAGAGTCCTAGCCACGCTAGGACTAGGGTCCGGAGGGCTGGGGAGGAGTCCTAGCAAGCTAGGACTCCCCCTCGAGAAGCACGGGGAATAGCGCTGGTTGTTGTTGTGGTGCAGGGAAGAGAGAGGCTCGGCCAGGGGGTCTGGGCTAGGTTAGGTCCTTAGGGTCCTATGAGGGTGCTTGAGGGGCTGGTTCAAGGGGTGGCTCGATGGTTAGAAGCCTACCATCAGAAAACGTGAGGTTGGCAGCAAAGGGGAGGGGACGCGCAGGTGCTGTCCATGTACAGCGCCTTGCTGCTGGGTTCCAGGACTCGGGCTGGGAGTGGCTCGGTTATGGGACTGGTCTAGGGGCAGTAAGGGTCTTGGGTGATCGGTGGTTAAGGGCTGGTAGAGTCCTAAGGCAGCTAAGACACTTAACACAAGCTAGAACACCCTTCTCGCACACACACATGCAAATGGGCCTGCTGTTCAGCAAGTTTTTGAGCCGGACAGGGCTGGGTTTTTGGGTTGGGCTTACATAGTAGGGTTCCTAGATGGGTTGGCTAGGTTTTGGCTCAAGGTGGCTCGAGCGTGGCTCGGGTACATTAGGAGATGGCTCGGTGTGTTCGATAAGATGTCAATTTCGAATTTAATTAGACTAAAATTGAATCTATGGGTTCACGGGATGGCTCATGACTTGGAATGGTAGAATAAATAATAAAAATGTTATGTTTCAAATTCGGGATCAAAATAACAAGTTTTGGAATTTTCCGAGATTTAATTGCCGCACGAAACGCTAATTAAAGAATTAATTGTACGCCTAGTTGTAAGCTTTATAAAATTATGAAAAATTAGGTTTAAGCTTAAATAATTATTATAAGCCTAAGTTTTTAATTTGGGAATTTTATATTTTTTGGTTTAATTCGGGATTAAAACGCAGTAATACTTCTTATTTAAATATTAAATTAAAAGTCCTCGATTTATGCTAAATAAAAATGTGAGAAAATTCATGTTAGCTTAAATAATTATATGAGACATGTTAGAGTCAATGAATTCAAGAAAACTTCAAAATCGAGGAATATTACGACTAGGGGTAAAACGGCTTTTTTACACCTAAAAAATTAGTAAACGTCATGACAGTGCTCTAAATGCTGTTTTTATGATATTATGATTATTTTTAAATGTTTATGAAATGTTCATGATTAAATTATGATTTTTAAATGTCTATGTGATTTTTATGATTTAAAGAAGACATTTAAAAGACATGCTGCATGCTTGGTTTCAAAAATAAAAATGTTGTGTTATGCATGATTTTATAAAGTGATGTGAATGTAAAACGTTGAAGGAAGTGAAGTAATTGTAACTAATTCGATAATGATGGAGATATCTCTAGGGCGACGGTCCCAGTGGGAGCCCGACGATCGTATTTCCATTATTACCAATACGAGGTAACGATATGATGTAACGGTAAGAATGGGAATATCTTGAGGGAAAAAGGCCCCAGGGGGAGCTCATTTATGGGAAAAGGCCCCCGAGGGAATCCCGACGATCGTATTTCTATTCGAAAGAGGATAGGCCAAGGCTCAGTTGACCGGTGAGAGTGCCGTTGATGTCCTCACAGTCCATTACTGTGGTTACATGTATATGGATCCATATACTTTTTAGGTTTAAGGAAAGTCACAATTAATGATATGAATTCAACAAAGGAAAAGGAAAAAGAAAATGTTTATGATCATGTTAAAAGTTTTTATATCATGTTGAGAAAAGAGGAAAGTTTAAATTTTATGTTTGTATGTCATGAAAAAATAAAGTTATTTTAGTGTAAAAGTATTTTCACTATTGCATGTGGTTTTATATTTATTATTTGTTATAAAGATTATGGTGTGTTGAGTCTTTAGACTCACTAGTACTTAAAAATTGAGTGCTTAAAAAAAATTCTAGTACTTTTTAAACAATAAAAATAGCAGACGTTTCAAATGGATTCATATCTCAACGTGATTCACGACTAAACATGTCCTTATATGAGCATGCCCCAGTTTCTCCATTCTTACTTATCAAATCCTTGATAATAAGAACATCAGAACTCAAGTCTGATAGTACCCAACCAATCATGTTAAACGCCTAGCAGCATTGGTTACATGATTCCCTAGGTATGAAATGATAGTTTTTGCAAGAACCATTCCATTACGGTTAGCGTACAGTACGGTCCCTTCATCTAATATATCCCAACCGATTCGACAACCATTGGTATATCGAGAGCTGTCAAAGAATCGATACTATGTGTCATGTCGTAGTTGCATCGATGGTGTTATCTAAGAAACACCTTTATTAATTACCACCAACACTCTGATCACAGATTTCAAAACTACATACAAATGAGATCACAAAGGATATCCATACCCGAAGGTAAGCGGTGAATCCCCGACTACAATGCATAGACTCCTATATGTTTCGACAAAACACCCAACCTTGCCACCTGATAACCCCAAATGAGTCGGTAAATAAGTCAAAGTGCAATGTTAGCATATAGAGTCACAATGTTGTCCCGGGTCATAAAGACTAATGGTGTACAACCATAAACTAGGACGTTTCCACTCGATAAGTGAGAACCACTTGGAAGCTCCTTATGGAGGGTTGTTTAGTGCACTCTACAAGGAGCCTCTATTTTCATGATCGGACATCACAATGTCCCCTACCAATGAAACATGGTACTCACATCGCAGATACTAATCTCAAACTCAAGCGGCCTTTATCTTTTTTAGCGGCGGCTGAATCGACTAGGAACTGTTTTGAATATACAGTATTCCAAATATGAGTTTCATAATACTCATCATATGAGCATCTCATATTCTTTCTACTATTTGTATATTTAAGGACTATATATATGGAACAAGCATGGGTATACAGATAAAGATGTTCCTAAAAATAATTTCAAATATTATTAAAATAAAGATTGTTTATACATAGAGTTTAAACATGAACCCTCGGCCAACACTTGGCTCGACTGGCACCTACTCTAACAAATATACCATCATGCAATTGTTTAATCTGCAATCCAAGGAAAAAATATAACTCCCCTACCATGCTCATTTCGAATTGGGATGACATGAAACAAACAAATTTATCAACAATTTTTTGAGAAGAAGAACCAAATATAATGTCACCAACGTATACTTGACAAATAAGAATATCATGAGATGATTTTTGAAATAAAAGAGTTTTGTCAACTTCACCTCGACCTAATCGCAAGTCAAGTAAATATTTAGTCAGCCTACTGTATCATGGCCGAGGACCCTGTTTCAGTCCTTAAAGGGCATTCTTGAACTTATAGACATGGTCCATATGTTGTGGATTTTCAAATCCTTTCGGTTGGCAAACATAGGCTTCTTCGTTCAAGATCGCATTCCGAAAAATAGTTTTAACGTCCATTTGATATAGTTTGATGCATATGTGGCATGATAAAGCAAGGAGCAGTTGGAATGACTCAATTCTAGCTACAGGAGCGAAGGTTTCATCAAAATACATCCCCTCTACCTGAGTATAGCCTCGAGCTACCAACCTATCCTTGTTTCTAATTATGTTCCCGAATTCATCTGTTTTATTTTTCAAAATCCATTTTGTTCCAATAACATTGGTATTCGATGGTCTAGGAACTAAATCCCATACATCATTGCGCACAAATTGTTCAAGTTCTTCATGCATTGCATTAACCTAGAATTCGTCTTTTAGTGCATCATTAATGTTCTTAGGTTCAATGTGAGACACAAAACAAGAACGATTTACATGGGAAAATGTGGAGCTCATGCAGACTAGTCCAATCATTTGCGGTATTCCACTTTTTTCTTCTTTCTTATTTGCATGTCATCATGCACCTCACCAATAATCTGCGATAATGGGTGGTTCTTCTGGATCTTGCTTGGAATATCTTTTCCTTCATTATTAACCACATCATGATAGTCCTCATTCTCCAATTTTTCTACTCAGCTCAGTGGTGGTTTTGTGCTGGGTGTTTCCTCATTGGTCTCAACACTAGACTTAACACCATTTATGGTCTGTGGCTCACTTATATCCAACAATCCTTCAATGTCATCCTCCTTGTGTTTTCTTGTAAAGTCCGAAAAATCATCAAACACAACATTATTGAGTCAATAGTTGTCCTAGTTCTCAAATTAAACACCCGATAAGCTCGACTATCCATTGAATATCCAAGAAATAGGCATTTATCACTTTTGGAGTAGAATTTTGCAAGATGATCTCGATAATTTAAAACGTAGCAAACACAACCAAAGATATGAAAGTGTTTAAGGTTTGGTTTATTTCTCATGATGATTTCATAGGATGTCATGGTAGATCCATTTCTTAAAAATACGCGGTTGGATATGTGACATGCAGTGTTTAAAGCTTCGGCTCAAAAGCGTTTTGACATATTCTTGGAACTTAGCATGACTCAAACCATTTCTTGAATAGTACTATTTTTCCTTTCAGCTATGCCATTTTTTTGAGGGGTTTTTGGAGCTGAAAATTCATGAGTGATTCCTTTCGTATCATACAAAGAAGTAAAATGAGAATTAACGAACTCCTTACCATGATTAGTTCTTATTTTAACCACCCTCACTTCATGAAAATTGGTTATTCTAGCATGCAATTTCTCGAAAACATCAAAAGTGTCGTATTTTTTCTCTAAGGAACCTTATCCAAGTAAAACGAGAAAAAATATCAACACAAACAAACAAGTATCTCTTACCACCCAAGCTCTCAACATCCATTGGACCTATTAGATCTATGTACAAGAGTTCAAGGCACCGTGTTGTTCCAAAGTGTTGCAACACCGGGTGCGCAACCTTGCAACATGGGTTCACTTACCTTTCTGACACGGCCCACAGACATAGGGATGTAAATGAACCAAACGGTTTGCGAGCTAATCGAAGCTCGGCTCGATAAAAAGCTCGTTTGAGTTTGTTTGTTAATCATATCAAACCAAGTTCAATATCGATTTTGAGCTCAAAAATTTAATCAAACCAAGCTCAAGCCTAAGGATATTCGGCTCGTGAGTTCGCAAACATGTTTGATAATAGGCTCGCGAGCTCGAGCTCGAGCTCGGCTCGTTTAGGTGGCTCGCAAACATGATTTTGGAATGTTCAATAATATACTTATTTATGTTTTTTTTTGCTCTTATTTGTGTCGTTTTGGTTATTTATGAATGAATTTACATTTTTATGTCTGATTTAAAATTAGTTTATAGATATATTTAATTTTTAACAAGCTCAATTCAAACTCAAACTCGAGCTCAATTCTATGCTTATCGAGCTCGAAAATGAGGCGAGCTAAAGCCAGGCTTGTTAAACATGTTAAACGAGCTATTAATGAATCAAGCTCGAGCATTGCTTGATTAACATGCTAAACGAGCTTTTAACGAGCTCATTAACTTCAATACAAACCAAGCTCGAGCCTGATAATAGAAGCTCGAGCCTCAAACAGTTTTAAACAAACCAAGCTCAAGCCTGATACTGTTTGGTTTGGTTTGGATCGTTTACATCCCTACACAGACATATGCATTATCTGAATTTAAATTGGGCATAACTCTCACAACATCAAACTTACATAGATTCTTCAAGGTCTTGAAGCTCACGTGTCAAAATTTTTTATGCCATAGGTCCAAATAACTTACCTTAGCACTTCGACAATCATCATCATCTCCCAATTGATAGCAGTTGTCAGCAGACCGAGCACCTGAACATTACAAAAACATTGGTAACATTAAAGACTTCACAATTATTTTTATTGAACCTAACATGCAAATCATCATCACAGAGTTGACTTGTGCTTATTGAATTCGAACTAATTCCTTCAACGTGTATAACATTGTGAAGTTCAGGAAGCCCATCGACATTCTGGGTTCCTTCACCTACTATTCTTCCTTTAGCATCATCACCATATGTTAAACGCCCACTTCTTACTTCAACATAATCCATGAGGTATTCTTTAGATATATTCACATGGCGTGAGAACCTACTGTCAAAGTACCACGAACCTACAATGTTAGTTTTTAAACAAGTATAAATGATATTGCATCGATTAATAGTATTGGGTATCCATATTTTCCTCGTGGGAGATTTCTTGACCGTGGTGTTGTACTTAGTATTGTGGAACACCTTGTGCAACACCCGATTTGCTTGCCAATTCAGGTAGACGTCTCTTAGTTTGTAGTAGAAGGGCTTGATGTTCCCAGGCTTATGATTGCTTTGGTTTAGAAGTTGACACTGACTTCTTGGTTTGTGACATCTTCACTAGAGGATCCACTTTCAAAAGAGTCGAAGAAACTCTGATGTGTTTTTGCATTTGTTCTGAGACTAGCTTTGAGGTTGGCAGAGTCTTCGTAGAAGGGTTAAACATTTAAAGGGACCGAAATGACTTCACTTCCCCTTACAAACAAAGTTGATTTTGATCCGGAGTTGGAAGATTCACCATGTTCATATACACTTCCAACATATCCAAGACCAGCTATATCATAATTTCTCATTGTAAGCATTGAATCAAGCTTTGATGAACTTGAGTTGAATTTTTCAAGAGTTTTTAAGGTCATCTCAAGATCATCCTTGACTTTGAAAAGTTATAGGTCCTTTCTACTCAGTAGGACTTCAAGTCGAGACAAAATGCTTTTCAACCCAGTATTTTCTTTTGAAAGTATTGAATTTGTCTCATTTCTTTTGAGACAATCATCATACAGCTCTTCATACATCATCTGGATAGTCTCTCTATGTAGCGTACCGTACTTTTTACTACTTAAAATTTGCGGAAAAATTAAAATTTTCTTAAATAAATCGTAAACCTTCAAAATTCGATAAAATAAACTGTTCATCCCAAAGTAGTTGCACAAAAGATCTCAAAGTAATGTTTGCCAAACTTATTTGTTTAAAATCTCATAAGCAGTAACATAAATCAAAGTATTTTGAACATTCATATTAACTTAAAACATGGCGGTCCTCGGGTTTAGCCTCCCGCTCAGTCCAAGCCAGCTCATTGGTCCTTACCCTTTGTCTCCTCGACATGATCCTCACCTGAATCGATCAAGTGTAGTGAGTCTAAAGACTCAACACGTATAAACTGGAAGGTAGCAAGTACTACATAATAAAACCACATGCATCTTCAAAATAGGACGTACGTACTTACAACTCGAACATGCATACGAAGACTTGAACATACATACATAGACATGCCATCGACCTAAAAACTTTCGTAAACACACTTACTTTATACATACTTTAGCATACATAACATCATTTTGCGTAGAGTCATGTTTCAAAGCAAGTGGCCCATACATAAATACGCCTGAGCAGACTAAACCACAGTACTGGGCTGACAGAGAAGATCCACTGCCACATACATGAGATCCCCGTTCATGCTTTAACGGGTGGATTGGTCCCTGGTCATACTTTACCGCTTTCCAATCCTGATCTAAACCCGTTCATGCTTTAACGGGGTGGATTGGTCCCGGGTCATGCTTTACCGCTTTCCAATCCCATACATAATTTGGTCACAAGACATTTAGCATACCTAAAAAACTTAAAAATATTTTCTTTGCACGTCAAACATACTTACTTGGCGTTGAGGGTTCGTTGGATCTCGCTTGGGGTCACTACTGCACATACTAACACATAAACAAGTACTTAACTTTCATAACTTAGACGTATTACTCGTACTCCACCACGAAGTGAATAAATGGCTTATGACGTTCTAGAGAACTCGAGACTTGGCCTCGTTTAATCATACCAAACCATGAGGATCATACCCCGAAACAAACTCTAACATGATATGTGAACATTTCCAAAATAATAAAAGATAAGGACTCATTATTGAAACCCAAAGCAAAAAGGAAACCAAACCTCCCTCCAACTGGCCCCGCGCTTGGGCGGTGCTATCTTACTGATCGAGCGCTAGGTCTACTGGCCTCGGACAGAAAGAATGACAATCGGGCGGTAATAAGTTACTGCTCGAGCAGCGAGCCTACAAAAAAAATACTCCCGACAGTGATGGTGGCGCTCGGGCGGTAAAATGTTACTGCTCGGGCACCGAGTGCACTGGACTCTGCGACTTGTAGCTTAATACTCCTAACTATATCCTACAAATTTGTGACCCAATCCATCAAGACTCGTCCCAGGACGCCATGGCACTGACTCGAATCCATAAAAATGTCCCAAACATCCCCAAAACAACGATGCAATTCATGCAACGCAACAAACCCGTAAACTCGAATTTTTGACATAAAAGATTTTCCTACGACTTGTAATGCCACCAAGGGCTATCGACACAAAACGAAGCACCAAAAATCATCCCAAAATCCTATTCGATAAACTTAAACACAGCAGCGATCACCCAACAGCTTCCATCAAAGCCTGCAACAAAGAAACTTCAAGAACACATCAAGAACGCATTTTCATAAAATCACAGTTTGAGCAGTCCTACGAAAATGATCATAACTCACTCAATTTTTGTCCAAATATCTCGAATTTTATATCAAATCGAAGGTATCAAAAAGTTCTACATTGCATATGTTGAACGTTTTCCTGAAAAGTTAACGAAAAATCACAGTATTTAAAAGAACAGCAAAAACGTGATTTGAGATCCCAAAAATGGTTTCAAAAGTGAGCCAAACATAATTGCTCAAACTTCTACACACACACTTGTATTTTCACGTATAAAAACATCCCAACATATACTATGAAATGATCGACGCAGAAAAAATAGAATATACGTGCCTTTTGATATGAAAAACTCACGATACGGCGATACCGAAGCGAAAACGGTGCGAGTCTTGATCCGGAACGATCGTGGAACGATTTTCTTGCAACAAAACCAACGAAAATTTGCTGGAAATATCCAGGGGAGGGGCGGCTACTGCTCAAGTGCCAAGAACCCTAAAATTTTCTTTAAAAAAAAATGATGAAACGGTAACAAGAGAAATGTGTGTGTATGTTATACGTGTAGGTGTGTGCGTATCATTGTGTGTGCGTGTGTTTTGATATATAAAACAATTGTAAGATGCGTGTGTATATTAGTGGGGCAATTAGCGCTAATTAATATGATTACAATATATCTAACAATTATTTAACATGCTAAATTAAAGTTAATTCCATATTAACCCCGCTAAATTTCTTAAATTTAAATAAAAATGCATAATTGCTCACTCCAAAAGTTTAAAATTATAAAAACACTTCATAAATAAATTAGGATTTTAAAATATTAACAACTTAATAAATTATTTAAAATGCTCTATCCTTAACTTAAAATAAGTACCACATTTTAAAATTGCCAAGATCGTCATCAATCTCTATTTCTCGATCCCGCATTAAGTAATCGCCTGAAACATGAAACTCGAAAAAATATTTTAACGTGCATCACATAAACATAAATAATTTAAATAATTCATGCACCGCTAAAACTCATTTTAAAATTTTGTAAACGATTTAACAATTAAATAAATGCATGAATTTTACGTGTACTGAATTTGGGCCCTACACTATAGTAAGTTATTCTTCCTGAATCTCTTCAATGTCTGAGTTCCGAAGAGATTTGTCATTGATGCATAGTGACTTTGAGATGGTGTTGCAACCCGATGTGGCAACACCAGCGATAACACCAAGTGCATTGACTTGCAGTTGGCATGTATTCTTCAAAATGGCAGACAAAGAGGTGAAATCATCTCCTTTACTATATTCATGTTCTTCATTAGAATCTTCATCACTCAAGGAAACTGCCATGCTTGTATTTCTGCGAATTCAATTGGCACACTCATTTGGATAATTCCCATATCCAGAACACTCTCTACACTGTACGGAATACTTTCTTTTAGTTTTTGGTTGAGCTATCACTTCATGTCTCGGTTTAAAATGCCCTTGAGCACGGGTATGTAGTTTATTTTTCTCAGGAGGGCAAAAAGAAGGTTTCGGTGGTTGCATAATTTTCTTCTTGTCTCTCATCCTCTTCCAGTAATCAAGAAGATTGACTCCTCACCGAGATCGGATTTATTTTCTTATTGAATTAGATTTTTGAAGTAGTCATCGGAAGCTTGCAATGCAATGGCCTTCCCTTTATCTCTTCTTTGTAGGTCTAAATTCATTTCAAACGTCCTGAGGGAGCTTATTAACTCTTCCAGATTCAATGTAGACGTGTCCTTTGACTCATCAATGCACAAATCTTGATGTTAAACAGTTCTAGAAGGGATCTCAATACCTTGCTGACAAGCCTCTCATTAGGCATAGGACCACTGAGACTAAGCTTCATTAGCTATGTCCCGAAGTCTCCGATCATACTCAACAATGATCTCATTTTCTTCCATCACGAGGCTCTCAAATTTGGAGGTCATCATCCTCAGGTTAGTTTTACAAACACTTTCTGATCCTTCAAAGTGCTTTTGGAGAATGTACCAACCTTCTTTGGCAGATGTACAATTTGTGATAAGACTGAACATGTTGACATCTACTGTGAGGCCCGGGGCTGAAGAGGGCGGGGGGTGATCGCCGGTGTCATGAGGTGGCACGGACAATGAGCGGTTCCTGGCAGGCTTCTAGGTGGAGGGAACATGAATGAACCGTTCTTACACCGGAAGGAGAGGGATTTTGAGACTGTTCAATCTAATGGACTGTACAGTTGAAGAGGGCTTAAAAGATTTGATTGGTACTACTCATATCACGAAGGTGCATCTTATTTTCGGTAGCTCATCACATAAGAAGTCCAAAGTTAAGCGTGCTTGACTTGGGGAAATTTTGGGATGGGTGACTTCCTGGGAAGTTTCCCATGGTGCGTGTGAGTGAGGACATAAGCACGTTGGAAAGACACGTCTTGATACAGTGATGACAGTCGTCGAATCTGGGGCGTTACAAGTGGTATCAGAGCCGACCTCTCCGAGTACGGTGTGGTTTGGGGACGAACCAAGCGGAAGCTGGTGGGCATGTGAGGCCCTGGGCTGAAGAGGGCGGGGGGTGATCACCGGTGCCATGAGGTGGCACGGACAATGAGCGGCTCCTGGCAGGCTTCTAGGTGGAGGGAACATGAAAGAACCGTTCTTACACCGGAAGGAGAGGGATTTCGAGACTGTTCAATGTAATGGACTGTACAGTTGAAGAGGGCTTAAAAGATTTGATTGGTACTACTCATATCACGAAGGTGCATCTTCTTTTCGGTAGCTCATCACATAATAACTCCAAAGTTAAGCGTGCTTGACTTAAGGAAATTTTGGGATGGGTGACCTCCTGGAAAGTTTCTTAGGGTGCGTGTGAGTGAGGACATAAGCACGCTAGAAAGACGTGTCTTGATACAGCGAGGACAGTCGTTGAATCTAGGGCGTTACAAGGACAGAGGTAAAGATGACATTGATTGTCTTTGAGTTGAATTTTGAGGTCTGAACCTCATCATTAGATCATGCACTTTCAAGTTTAACTAGGCTGTCACCACCTGCATCAACAATTCTAGGTGGTAACCCACCATCTAGAAACCGTTTTCAAGCTCTTTCTTCGATGGATTTTATGTACATCATCATCTCGACTTTCCAAAACGCATAATTTGATCCATCCAAGATTGATGGTCTAAAGGCAACAATTGAAGTCAATACGTCCATTGAGCTATTGTTATATTTCCTATAAAAACAACAGTAAACCAGAATCAATCACTTAGTATATCAAGATTAGTCTCTGATACCACTTGAAAAAATGTCGTTGATCATAAACGAACAGGAAATAAATTAAGATGTGTATATCAGAATAGTGTTATATTCGGGTGTTGTCAACCCTAGAACATAACATTCAGTGGAAATTAATTACTCAACACACCTGTCAACCCTAGAACATAACATGCAGTGGAAATTAATTACTCAACACACCTAAACTTTAATAACCAGAATAAGATAGATTAAATTATTCACAAGCACAAATACATGTACAATGTCTCATGACAAAAATTCACAAGATAAATATGTAAATCGTTTATACAAAACCAAATTCTTTCACACTCCAAGAAATTATAATACATAAAAAACTCAAACCAAATATTAGATGCATAACACAATAAAAAATTTTATTGCTTAAAATCGAACAAAACCACTCTTCACCCAACACTTCACGAAGTGTTGTTCTTCGAGTGTCGTCAACATCAATCAGCAACATTGTAAGTATGTGAATCAATCACAAAAATTCTTCACACAAGAATCTTCAACTTTGAATTATGTGTATGCTCAGAAAGACACCAACAGTTGCACTCATCTCTTCTCCTAATATTTTGTATATATACTTCCCCATCTCTTGACCTAAAGACAGTTCCTAAAAATAGTCCTACAAATATGGAAACAAGATTTTCATTGGGAATAAAACTCTTTTAAACAAGGATAAAATATCTTAGAGATAAAAACTATATTAAAAGCAAACCTTCTAATATATAGAGATAAATCAAGAACAATCTTATGATCTAGAAAGGCTAAACTTTATATAGATAATATCAATATCGAAAGTTAATTAAAGAATAAATATTCCTTTCAAAATCATCTCATCCAAATATGATGGACATAAGTTCATATTTGTGTCCAATGTAAAACAAAAAAGGTCGGGGAACTGAAAACACAAGCAGTAAACATATCATGGATGCCAAAAGTTAGTAACACTCTGTCAGAATTGTAAATTTTGTATAGAATTAAACAACGGTTTACCAAAAAGTTCGAAAGGATTTTACTGTCACAACCAATGCGAAGTTGTTAAACTCTCGTGGCAAACTTCTATATTTTCTACTGTTTGTTATTTTCTCAAGTAGCCTTTAATTATTTATCAATAACATTGACAAACAAAGTGTCAAAATTATCCTTCAAGGCATCGTTTGGCATAATAAAAGAATCATAAATCGATATTTTTGAATAATATGATGATAAATGACGTTAAACATTTATAAAATTTGAGCTAAACGTTGGACAATGAGTAATCAATGAATATTTCATCCTACCTACCAAGCAGTGCCTAAGTTGATCAGTTTTATGTAATGTAACTATAAGTATTTAAAGTTGGATTTTGTTTTATGTAAAACGTATTATTTTTCATTTCAAATATATAAACTTGGTTGGCTTGTCTCAAAGAATACCTACTTGTAGAAAATGTATAGTAGTCAAATTAACTTCAGGCCCAAGTAACTTCATCTTTGAAGGGAAATATAATTTCTTAATTTAAATGATATAATTTATTAACTTAAATGATTTCTCTAATATTATCTTTTCATTGTTGATTTGATTGTGTATAATATCTTATGAGAATTTTCCTTTCTAGATAATCAGATAATTATGCAAATATTATCATGATATGGTATTAATGTTTAAAAGTAGTTTGTTTCTAATTAAACTTTTACTTTTCTTGTGAAATAGATTTCCTTGTGGAGATAAACTCTAGGAGAGAGAAGATCCATAAATAAAAGAATCAAGGACACTGTCACGGCTCTCTCCTCGATTAATGATTCAAGCACTTTTGTACGTCATGGTTTTCAGAGAAAAACATTCTCAAGGACGTTGCTGTTTTGAAGAGTGATGTTGCACGTGCTGCCGTATTTGTTGAAGGCATTTCAGACAATACGCGTTCAAGTGTTGACTGAAGATCGGGTTTTGTTGCTCCAAGTCTTTGGCATCACGTTTTTTGCTTTCATATTTATGTTTTAGTGTTTTTGGTTGTTTTATAAATCTATTTATTTTGTCAACGTGTTGAGGGAATTGATTTTCATTAAGATCATTAGTGATTGGTTTTTGTAAATGTAACAGTTGTTTTCTAGTGATTATTTTTGCCCTGAGGCAATACTTGTGCAAATTTAATCTTGTTCATCGTATTTATTTAAAGTCTATTTGTGTTACAAACTTTAATATTCTGTTGCATGTTGTCGTAAATGTTGTAACACTCAGCACAACACTTAATTCTGATAAAACACAAATTTACAATCTTACCTATTATTATATAAACTCCCATCTGTCAACCATTATACCTTACAAGTGGTATTAGAGCCTACTCTTGATATACTAAGTGTTGTTTCTGTTTTTTTGGTTTTGTTTGACAGAAATATCTAAATGGACACATCACTTGCAAACGCAGCACTACGACCACCAGTGTTAGATGGTTCTAACTACGGCCTATGGAAGGTCAAAATCAGATTTTATATAAAATACATAGATGAAAGGTCATGGCAGCATGTTATCAATGTTTGGACTCCACCAAGGAGATTAGATGAAGATGGTGACAGCTTGATAAAACCAGAAAGTGGTTGGACTGCTGATGAAGTTCAGGTTTAGAATTAAAACTCAATGACATCTTCTCTTCATTCGATCTGAACATGTTCAGCCTGATCATAGACTGTGTATCAGCTAGGGATGCTTGGGAAATTCTACAAAAACACTGTGAAGGCTCGGAAAATGTGAGAAGAACGAAACTAAGAATGCTTGCATCCAAATTTTAGAAACTGAATCCATCATCGACTATGACAGAAGCCTCAGAGAGATTGCCAATGAAGCTTTCGGCTTAGGAGATCCAATCTCAAATGAAAGGTTGGTCAGCAAAGTTCTTAAATCATTGCCCGAACGGTTCAACATCAAAATTTGTGCAACTGATGAAGCAAAGGATACAACTCTAATTGAACTTGAGGATTTAATAAGCTCTCTCCGCACCGAGATGAACATGGAAATGCAGAAAAAGGACAAGGGGGAAGACTAATGCATTCAAAGTTTCTAATGACTCGTATAATGATCTGCTTCAACTGTCCCAAGAGGTAAATGACTCAGACCTTTGTGATGATTCTATTTCATATATTACGAAGAAGTTTGGATACTATTTGGAAAGCATCAGAGACAAAAAGAAGACTGAACAACCATCAAGGTTTCCAAATTTACCAGCACCTGAAAGGCAACGGAAGCTTCATGTCCAACAACAGTTTCGATCAAGGAATGAAGGCAAAGGTCAGTGTCATTCAAAGAAGTATGAATCGGTGCAATGTAGAGTGCAATGGAATTGGCCACTATGCTAACAAATGTGCTAACAGATTACGAAAGAACAAAGGCTAAAATTTTTCTCTAAGCAATGAACAATCTGATGTGGAAGAAAAATCCAATGATGAAGATAATCACACCTCCTTGACTGCAATGTTGACAGAAAAACACTGGCTGCAAGTAAATCCTTTAGGTGTTGCCGCACCTGGGCGCAACACGTGTTCAAAATCAGTATGTTTAAAACCTATATCTTCTGGAAATTCGAGTGTAGATGATGATTTGGAAGCTGATGATGAAAAAATCACTCTTGAAAGTGTAAAAAAGCTTTATGAAGAGTTGTATGCTGATTGGACCAATAAAAATAAGTTGAACACAACTCTCATGAAGGAGAACAATGATGAAAGGATCGGTGAATCGGGTGAAAAGTGTTTAGAAGGGGGGGTTGAGTAAACACTGCTCCATTAAAATTATTCTTCGACAAACTGATTTCAGTTGTGTTACAAACTGAATCTAAATATGCCATCGGTCAATAACAATCAGTTAAACTGAATAAACAGTTGCGGAAAACTAACTGACTAAAAGATAGAGTATCTAACTGAAAATGATAACTAAAAGTAATAACACCACAATTTGTTTCTGGATGTTCGGAGACTTGAATAACTCCTACGTCACCCCTTCTATCACGAAGATAGGATATTCACTAAAAGACTTTGATCAAATACAAAAAGGTGTACTGACCCACTTCAGTTTGGACTTGTAACTTTTCCAATACTGAAACTCTTAGTATACAACACTTTTACATATCGTAACTGATCTTAGCACAACTTAAAAAATCTATCAATCGATTACAAAGTGCTATATAAGCTCAAGAGCGTAGTCTAGAATACTACTGATATAACTGATAAGCGTGAGCTTTGATTTCTGAATGTAAGTGGATATTTTTGCAGCGTAACAGCAAGTAAGATAAGATAACTGAGAGTCGGATATTCTTCAGCTGCTGTCTTCGACTATTTATAGGCTTCCCTCTCAACGGTAACATTAAAGATATTTGAATATTCTAACCGTTGATTGCCACGTCCTTATATTCTGACAATCGTACAATGTTCATTTTGAAATGCGGCGAGCCACTAACAGTTGCAGATAGCTGTACTATTTGTCGGTTGTCGCTTTAAACTGATGACGTGTACAGCTGAGAGATCAGCTGGTAAAGATCAATTGACGATGGAATAGACTTCAGTTGTAGCGATCAGTTGACTGATGACGTGTTCAGTTACGTCGATCAGTTAGTCAAATTCAGTTGCTGGATTCAGTTGGTAAATCTTTTGTCAAACGCCGGAATTTCGTTTCCAACAATTTCCCCCTTTTTGGTGTTTGACAAAACTATAGTGAAAGATACTTGATTGAATTCAAAGTAGATAAAATAAGATGTCGATTAACTGAATCAACTGAATTCACATTTCTTCAAATAAATACAATAGATACTGCTCTTATTGTTTCTTCTGCTGTTCTAAGATCTCCTTGATCTCTTCCCCATTTTTGTCAAACAGCTCCATCTTTAGAGATAGCTTCCGAACGTCAGTAGAAAGGAGCTTGACAGAGGATGAAATGTTATCGATAGCAGTAGACATAGTGACTTGTTGCAGTTCGATTTTTCTTGATACAAGTGACTCCACACTGTCGACCCGTTTGTTAATAGAGTCTTGAGTGACAGTCAGACTTGAAAAAATTCTTCTATTTTTCTGAATATCTTTAACTGCAAATGAAAGAGCGGTAACAGCAGATTGTATATCCTTCAGTTTTTGTAAAGACTGCTGATTATCATCCAACTTCAGAGTATGCGATAATTGCGTATTTTGAATCTTGGAGATGGCAGTTATCATTTGATTCATACTATACTGCATATTCTGAACTTCTTCAAAAATAAGATCAAAATCTGATGAAGATAGAGGATGAGACTGTCGAGAAGTGCTTGGTTCACTTGTAGTAAGTTCAAAAATTATCAGGGCTTGATCAGTTGAGATTGTTTCAGCAGCATCTCGAACTGAAGTATCAGCAGCAGTGATTTCTCCTTTATCCCGAGGTGGTGAAGCAGGATTTGGTTCAGCAGATGGTGACAAAACTGAAACTGGTGCCTCTAAAGGATGATCGATTGAATCAACTGGCACATCAGTTGGGATAACCTGATCAGTAGATGGATCTGGCTGAACAGGTTCTTCTGAAGGGAAAATGACCTTTGGATTGATTTGATCAGCAGAGTGATCAACTTTGTCAGAAACGGGTGCACTAATCTGGGATTCTTCCCCAACGGCCTGAATAACTTCATCAATGTGTGCGAAAGAGAGCTCAGCTTCAGTATACAGTTGTTGTTCACCAGGAGGTTAAAGAGGCTTATCATGAACTGGCTCTTCAGTTGGAACAATGACTAAAGCTGATGATTGTTCTATTTTGTTAGAGGATGCTTCTTCAAATATTTCCTCGTCGTCATCATCTGAATCTCCTTGATGGAGAACCAATTCTTGATCCAATTCCCAAAACTTGATTCGAGATAGTAGCCCTATAAGATCAGTGTCTAGCTGAGTAATTACAGCTTGATCAGCGTAGGCAGTAGGGCTTGTAGGTAAGTAGTTGGTCTTCAGCTTGGCAACAATTTGAGCCAAATTCTTCGCTCTCATCTGATCAAATAGATAGATCTTCCTCTCCATAGCTTGAGCAATTGAGGCAGCTTTGACTGTCCTGAGGACAAAGGCCTCCAGTTTGATGAATTTGCTCAGCTCGGACTTCTTCTTCAATTGCTTGGCAAAAACTTCAGTGCGATAGACTGTCCAAGCATCATAGGACTTAATTTTTGAAGCAGCAAAACTGTTAACCTTTGCCCATACAAGGTCAATATGAGTCTGAATTGGGTTGGAGGGTCTAGGCTCTTCAATCAACTTCCCTTTCCCTTTATCAGTACTCATGATGTGAGGAATTTCCAATCATGTTCGAGTAGATTCCACCTGCTCTACAAATTTTATGCCTTTAGGTCTAGCAGGTGCCACACCAGTAGGACGAGAGATCTGAATCAGAGGTGCTTTGGTCCTAACTGATTCCTTTTTGGTACCAATTGAAGCTTCTTGTGGAATGATCTGCAGAGGAACTGCTTCTATAGGCTGCTGATCAGTTGTAGAAATCATTGCATCAGTAGGAATGGATAACTCTGAAGTTGTTTTAACCCTTTGGGTTCTTGGTTTCTTCGCAATCTGAGGGGATGGAGTCTTCTCTGACTCAGATGCACTCAACACTAATTTTCTTTTGGCGACCTTCAGTTGAGCCAACGTTCTGTCCTTCTTAACTGATTTAGGAGCTGCTAACTGAGTTCCAATCTCCTGTTTGATTTGCACTAACTGATCAGGAGTGATGCCCATTTTGGTTTTGAGTGGCATCGTGTTCTTTGCATTGAACACCTTAAATTTCGATGACCTTTCAGAATCATCAGCCACTAATCCTTTCACTTTCAACAGATAACTGATTTGTACAGCAAAACCCTCGGACTGTTTTGAAGACAGAAACATATTCTTCAGAGTGTTAAAGATAAGGTGCTTCCAGTTGAGTTTGCGATCAGCCTTAATAACAGAAATGGCTTGAAACTTCTCCAAGGTGAGGGCAGCAAATGATCCAGCTTTTGCCAAAAGCCCTTTAGCAACTACATCAGCAAGCAACTGAACTTCATGCTTCAGTTCCTTCTTAGGATCGGAAACCTTAATCTTCCATCCATCAGCAGAGAGAAGGGTTTGCATCTCTTCAATATCAGATGCTTTAACATCCGAAAGTTGTGCCAAACCATCAGAGGGTAAAGAAAATAATTCCCCAAGAGAGTCTTCAGAGATGGTCAGCAACTGACCATTGACAGTAGAAATTAATGTTACCCTCAGAATTAACCATGCCAGTGGAGTAGAAATCCTGAAGTTCTTTGGGATAGATGTCGTGTGAGGATTGTCCCAAAAATGTTCTCAGTCCAGCAGTTTCAAGTTTCTGAAATACTTTCTTGACTTCAGCATCGCCGAAGGATAAGATGGATCCAAAGTTGATAGCCATAGCATTCAGCATAAAAGCGGGAATTTGGGTTGCCATTGATAAGTGAGTGAGTTCCTGAAACGAAATTGAAGAATAGAATAGTTCTTGCTCTAAAAAATTTGTGGATAATTGTAAGGTGAGACTGAAATGAAGCGGGTAATGGTACATATGTACGTGACTATTCAAATTCTGGACACGTGTCAGTCCGTAGAAATTTTGAAAAAGCAAAGTGTGTACGTGTGCTATAAGCGTGTGTACAATTTTGAGCGGTTAAAAATGTGTCCACGTTATAAACTGAAATTCATCATGAGTTAGCAGACAGTCACGTCATTTGATTTGGAATATAATAGGTTTAATTAGTTAACTTATATGAGAAGATTACTGGAATATTCAACTGAATGATCAGTTAGTAAAACTGAGCCCTTTCAGTTGAGAATTCACTAACAACTGTCTTCTCAGTTAACCTCTTAAACCACCATTCCCCCTAAATAGATTCATTAAAGAAAATGACAATAAAATAAGCCAGATTAATTAAGAAAATCATGAGGCTTGGTAGAGTAATCGTCACTTAAGGAAGTGTCCTTTCATCTTCCTCGATTTGGCCTATAAAAGAGAGTTGAGGAGTTATTCACAAGTATCAGCAGACAATATTAAAAAAAAAATGGAAGGAGCAAGTAGTTCAAACGTCTCTCCATTTTCTTTTGAAGCCCAAAAAGCTGCTATAGAGGACGAGGTCTTCTATGCCAGTCTTCCCTACCGGGAAGAGTTACAGGGGCTGGAGCTCCTGTACAACTCTGGGAGGGTTACCACCTTCAGGCGGATGGCCCAGCTGAGAGAAGTGCGAAAGCACTTAAACATTTCTGCAGAGGTGGATGCCTTCAGAGAGGGCCATCTCTATCAGCTGATGCTTCGCAAGGAGCTGGAGACTCTTAATAGCATCGCCTCTTCGCACAGCTTCTGCAAGACCTCTTCCTCAGCTCTAGCTGTTTGGATGAGGATTTGGATAGCTAGTGTAGAAGATACTTTTAAAAATGTAGTCCTCTCCAACATTTATGGATAAATAAAATGTTTATTTTGATTAAGCGTCGTTTTTTCTTTGTTTCTGCACGCAATGATCTGTATGAGATACAAACACGTGAACTAATGAAACGCTAACTGTCATCAGTTAAAACTCATATGGATAAACAACTCACTTTAAATAATCAGTAAGAAAACAGTACAGCTGACATATGAATTACGAGCAATAACAATTAATTAGGACAAATCAATTAATCCAAGTATATTGCGAAAATGAGAAAACTTAGTCTCAGCCAGTGGTTTGGTGAAGATGTCAGACGCTTGCTGTTCAGTTGATACGTCCAATCTGATGTTCTTCTTTAAAGCATGATCTCTGATGAAGTGATGTCTGACATATATGTGCTTAGTCCTGGAGTGAAGAACTGGATTATACGTAATAGCAATTGTGCTTGTGTTATCACATAATATTGGCGATTCCTTTGCATCAACACCATAATCTTTCAGTTGTTGCTGAATCAAGAGCAGTTGGGCACAGCAGCTTCCAGCAGCAAGATATTCTGCTTCAGTTGTGGAAGTTGCTATGGATGTTTGCTTCTTACTGAACCAAGAAATCAGTCTGTCTCCTAGAAACTGACATGATCCACTTGTACTTTTTCGATCAAGCTTGCATCCTGCATAGTCTGCATCTGAATAGCTAACTAAATTGAAAGATGAGTCTTTAGAGTACCATATCCAACATTTTGCGTGCCTTTAAGATATTTCAAGATACGTTTGGCAGCAGAGAAATATGATTGCTTAGGATTAGCTTGAAATCTTGCACACATACATACAGCAAACACAATATCAGGACGACTAGTAGTTAGGTACAATAATGAACCTATTAAACCTCTGTAAAGCATCGTCTCAACTGATATTCCCCCTTGATCAGTGTCCAATTTAGCTGATGAGTTCATAGGGGTGCTTGCAGCTGAACATGATTCCATGCCAAATTTCTTTAGCAATTCCTTAGTGTATGTGGTTTGACTGATAAAAGTTCCTGAATCCAGTTGTTTCACTTGTAGACCAAGGAAGAATGTCAGTTTACCCATCATACTCATCTCGAATTTCTCCTGCATTAACTTGGAAAACTTCTCGCATAATTTGGGGTTAGTTGACCCAAAAATAATATCATCAACATAAATTTGAACAAGTAGAATATGATCATTCTTGGAGAATTTGAACAATGTCTTATCAATTGATCCAACAGAAAAGTCATGATCAGTTAGAAATTTTGAAAGTGTTTCGTACCAAGCTCTTGGAGCTTGTTTAAGACCGTATAAAGCTTTGTTCAAATGATAGACATGATCAGGAAGGTGATGATTGACAAAACCTGGAGGTTGTTCAACGTAGACTTCTTCCTGCAACTGCCCGTTCAGAAATGCACTCTTTACGTCCATTTGATAGACTTTGAAGTTTTTGAATGAAGCATAGGCAAGAAATATTCTGATTGCCTCCCGTCTTGTAACTGGTGCATATGTCTCATCGTAATCAATTCCTTCTTCCTGCCTATATCCTTGTGCTACTAGCCTTGCTTTGTTGTGCACAACTGAACCATCTTTGTTTAGCTTGTTCCTGTACACCCACTTTGTACCTATCACAGTTTTTGAGAGTGGTTTTCGAACTAAGTTCCAGACATTGTTATGGATAAACTGATTTAGCTCTTCTTGCATTGCATTTATCCAGTTCGGATCAGCAAGAGCTTCATCAGTTTTCTTTGGTTCCAGTTGAGATACAAAAGCTGAATGAATAAATAAGTTAAGCATTTGATTTCTTGTTCTTACCGGATCAGATGGATTACCTATCACAAATTCTGGAGGATGTGATTTCTTCCATCTAAGCTCATCATTTGTTACTTCTGTATTAGCAATTTCCTCAGTAGGTAAGTGAATGTCTTCAGTTTCAGTTGGAGCTAATTCAGTTGACAACTGATTCTCATTTGTATGCTCCACTAACTGATTGTCAATATTTGCTTCCAATTCAGCTGATTGATCCAATATGTCAGGTTCAGGTGATTGGAGGTTGTTTTGATTAAGATGGATATCTTCTTCATCATCATCATCCAAGCTTATATCTGTAAATCTATCAGCTAGCTCAACTGTATCAGTTGGCTTAGAAGTTAGTGTAGACTCATAAAACACAACATGAATAGATTCCTCAACATTCAAAGTATTTTTGTTGAAGGCTCTATAGGCTTTACTCACTGAAGAATAACCAAGAAATATTCCTTCTGCAGATTTAGCGTCAAAAGCTTTTAAATGGGTTTTACCATTGACAAGTATAAAACATCTGCAGCCGAATATTTTGAAGTAGGAAACCACACTTTTTCTTCCATGCCAAATCTCATAAGGTGTTTTCATATGATTCTTATTAATCATTGATCTGTTTTGAGTGTAACACGCAGTGTTTACTGCCTCTGCCCAAAACCTTTGAGAGATAGAGGAATCAGCAAGCATTGTTCTAGCAGCCTCTTTGAGGGTCCGATTTCTCCTTTCAACTACACCATTGTCCTGAGTAGTTCTGGCTGCTGAGAGCTCATGCTTGATTCCGGTATTCTCTAAATAATTTGAAAGAATTTGATTGATAAATTCAGTCACTCGATCGGATCTGATTCTAACAATTCCAACTGATTTTTCATTTAATAATCTTTTGAAAAGCTTAATCAGTTGAGCAGCAGTTTGGTCTTTAGACTTGAGAAATATAACCCAAGTGAATCTTGAAAAATCGTCTACAACCACCAAGGTGTATTTCATTCTCCCTAAGATCATGACTGGTATAGGACCAAATAGATCCATATGTAACAGTTCTAAGCATCGGGAAGAAGATTTACGACCATTGTTCTTAAAAGAGGATTTGATTTGTTTACCAAACTGACATGCTGAGCAAATTTTGTCTTTGATAAAATCCATTTTGGGCAATCCAGTAACAAGATCGTGGTTACTCATATATGCAATAGATTTGAAATTTAGGTGGTTCAATCTCTTATGCCACAACCAGTTTTTAGAAGATTTTGAGGCAATAAAACATACTGGTGCATAAGGTTGATCATTCCAGCTGACTTTGTAAGTGTTTCCACACCTTTTGCCAGTTAGGATGATCTCTTCAGTTGAGTTTTTGACTGAACGAGAATGTTTGTCAAACTGAACTGAGAATCCATTATCGCATAACTGACTGATACTGATCAGATTATACTTGAGATTCTCAACTAATAAAACATCATTAATGGTGAAGTTACCATGTATAAGCTTACCCCTACCCACAGTTTTACCTTTAGAATTATCTCCAAAACTGATGTTTGGTCCAGTGTATTTGATCAGTTGAGATAATAAATTTGAATCTCCTGTCATGTGGCGTGAACATCCATTGTCCAAATACCATATAGATCCAATGCTTGTACCTATTACCTGCAATCAAACACAAGATAAGATTGTGGTACTCTTTTCTATTTGGGTCCAAAGTTGATTAGTCCTTTAGGAATCCAAACTTGGATCAGTCTAACTGACTGTCCAGTTGATGTATTCCAAATTGTCTTTCCCGGTCTGTGTGTGTGTGGTGTATGGTGTGCAGAAGATACAACATGTGATTTGCCCTTTTTCGACTTATTGTTCAGCTAGTATCTTTTCTGAACTGGCTTGCTGTTATAGTAGTTTGAATAGCCATTTGAATAGTTTTTGCTGAAAAATTTGGTGGCTGACTTCGTGAGTCAGTCACAACTCTTGGGCTATAACCAATACCACATCTTTTGCCCTTGCTCATATTGTGAGTTGGCTGTTCAATCAGTTTACTCGGCTCAGCTTGTTCTTGTACCATAACTGATTTGACAAAGTGAATATATTTCTCTTTATCCATATTCAGTTTTGGTTGAAAATCTTTGGAAGGTATTTCATCCTGGTTACTGAACCCTTAGCCAGTTTTATCAGTAAATGATTTCTGAGAGTTTTGTATATCAGTCAATGCAACGGATGATTTATTCCAAGCCTGAATGAGCTCAGTTTGCTTTGAGTTTTCAAGCATTAACTTTTGAATCATTAATTGATCCTTGCTCCTTTCAGTATTGAGTTCGGCAATCTCCCTTTTTAGACTCAACATCTCAACTGATATATCAGTTGTTGTCTTATTGTCAATAGGATCAGTTTGCTCTACTCTGGCCTTTTCAAATGATAAGGCAAGCTTTTGATACTCACTAACCATGTCATGAAGAGTCGAAATAAGTTCCTCTCTTGTGAAATCAGTTGAGCTAAAGTCAAATACCTGTTGGCTGCTTGATTGAACTTCTGTGTCATCAGCCATCAAGCACTTTACTTCTTCCTCATCTTCACTAGAGTTGCAAGAGGTTTCTGGTTCTGACTCTTCGCTGTCAGTCTCTTCCCATTTGGCTTTGCTATCCTCAGCTAGGAGTACATCATGCTTCTTTCTGTAAGTCTTCTTATCGTCCTTAGATCTCCTCTTATGCTCATACACTTTCTTCTTTCTTTCAGTTGAAACTTGACTATCCTTTTTAGGCTTGGGACAGTCAGCAATAAAATGACCAGGTTTGCCACAGTTGTAGCATGCATTGGACTCTTCTCTGGAATTGTTTCTTTGGTACTGCTTCTGAAAATTCCCTTGATTCTTCCTCATGAATCTTCCGAATTTCCTGATGAAAAATGACATGGCGTCATTGCTTAGTTGATATGCAGCTTTCTCAACTGAACCAGTTGGTTCTGATCTTACAGCAGCTAAGGCAGTAGTTGCTGCTGGGGTAGATGGTTCTCCTTCTAGAGTTTGCAGTTCAAATTCATATGCTTTTAAGTCAGCGAACAGGTCATGGAGTTCAACTTTGTTCAGATCTTTAGACTCCCTCATAGCCATGGTTTTCACATCCCATTCTTTGGGAAGACCTCTGATAACCTTCAATGCTACTTCTTTATTGGTAAACACTTTTCCAAGTGCATTCAGTTCGTTGATGATGCAGCTGGTTCTTTCATCATATTCATGCATTGTTTCTCCAATTTTCATTCTGATGTTATCGAACTTTTGTACAACAACAGATAGCTTGTTTTCTTTGGTTTGTTCATTGCCTTCGCAAAGCTGGATTAATTTCTCTCAAACTCTTTGGCTGTCTTGCACATCTTGATTTTACTGAACGTCACTTTGTCCAGTGTTTTGTACAATATGTCTTTTGCTACATTATCCAAATTAGCTTTTCTCTTGTCTTCAGCAGTCCACTCATCTCTGGGCTTTTCAATAAGGTGAGGTGCCCCATCTGTGATTGCAACTGCTGTGTTGGCTTTCAAGATCTTCATGGGTCCGTCAGTTATAACGTACCACATGTCATCATCCTGTGCAGCTAGATGAGCCTGCATCCTGATCTTCCAATCGTCGAAATCTTCTCTAGAGAACATAGGAATCTTGTTGAATGAAGACATAGTGAGCAATTTGAGTATAGATAATCTTTGAAAGGATATGACTCGCTCTGATACCACTTGAAAGGATCGGTGAATCGGGTGAAGAGTGTTTAGAAGGGGGGGTTGAATAAACACTTCTCAATTAAAATTATTTTTCGACAAACTGATTTCAGTTGTGTTACAAACTGAATCTAAATATCTCGTCGGTCAATAACAATCAGTTAAACTGAATAAACAGTTGCGGAAAACTAACTGACGGAAAGATAGAGTATCTAACTGAAAATGATAACTAAAAGTAATAACACCACAATTTGTTTCTGGATGTTCGGAGACTTGAATAACTCCTACGTCACCCCTTCTATCACGAAAATAGGATATTCACTAAAAGACTTTGATCAAATACAAAAAGGTGTACTGACCCACTTCAGTTTGGACTTATCACTTTGCCAATACTGAAACTCTTAGTATACAACACTTTTACAGATCGTAACTGATCTTAGCACAACTTAGAAAATCTATCAATCGATTACAAAGTGCTATATAAGCTCAAGAGCGTAGTCTAGAATACTACAGATATAACTGATAAGCGTGAGCTTTGATTTCTAAATGTAAGTGGATATTTTTGCAGTGTAACAGCAAGTAAGATAAGATAACTGAGAGTCGGATATTCTTCAGCTGCTGTCTTCGACTATTTATAGGCTTCCCTCTCAACGGTAACATTAAAGATATTTGAATATTCTAACCGTTGATTTCCACGTCGATATATTCTGACAATCGTACACTGTTCATTCTGAAATGCAGCGAGCCACTACCAGTTGTAGATAGCTGTACTATTTGTCGGTTGTCGCTTTCAACTGATGACGTGTACAGCTGAGAGATCAGCTGGTAAAGATCAGTTGACGATGGAATAGACTTCAGTTTTAGCGATCAGTTGACTGATGACGTGTTCAGTTACGTCGATCAGTTAGTCAAATTCAGTTGCTGGATTCAGTTGGTAAATATTTTGTCAAACGCCGGAATTTCGTTTCCAACAAATGAACTGAAATATATGGTTACAAAACATGAAGTTATTCTGAGCAAAAAAGACTTGGAACTATACAATATCAAGGATGAGCTTCAAAAGGCAACTGAGACCTTATCCAAGTTCAATTCGAGCACATCTAAGCTTGAATCCATACTATTAATGGGAAGAGATGACAAGAAGGGCTTATGTTTCAAAGCGGTGTGTTTTAAATTGGTGAATCTTCAAAATCAACGGTCTTTGTGAAATGAAAAGCTGATACATCTACACAGTTACAACTCACGTACTCAATCAAAAGTTCTCCACCAAAACGACAAATTGCCGCATCCGTTCCTACGAAAAGAAAACGCAGGTATGTATGTCATTACTGTTTCAATCCTGGACATATCAGGCCCTACTGTTTTAAACTCAGGGATGACGACATGAACCAAAATACGAGCTGGATGTTGCCCCGAATGGTGCCCAACAATTTCGGGCAACACCTCCAACCATCGATCTACAATAAGACAAATTTGGATACCAAAGGTAACAACTCACTGTAAAGTTGTCTATACTTCATTGAAAACTAACACTGCATGTCATTGGTACTTTGATAGTGGAAGCTCACGCCGTATGACAGGATCACGATAACATCTCGTTGACTATGTTGATCAAAAGGGTGGTAGAGAAACCTATGGAGGGGGATCAAAAAGAAGAATTGTTGGAAAAGGAACATTAAATATTGAAGGACTACCAAAGCTCCACAATGTGCTTCATGTTGGAGTATTAAATTCAAATTTGATAAGCATAAGACAATTGTGTGATGATAATTTGCATGTTAAGTTTGATGAACATACTTTTGAAGTTTTTGATGAAACTAACATGTGCATTATGACAGGTACAAGCTCTTCAGACAACTATTACCAAATAGGTGAAGAACTTTCATGCAAACATGTGCAAGTCAGAGAACTCGGCCTTTGGCATCAAAAACTAGGTCATGCTAATTCCAAAACCTTGAAGAATTTGAGTAAGTACGATGTTGTATGAGGTATGCCTAACCTATAATCTGGTACACCATACGTTTTTGGAGACTGTCAAAAGGGTCAGCAAACTCGCGTGTCCATCACATGTTGCCCCACTTTGGGACAACACGTTGTCTTGAATTGCTGTATGTGGATCTTATGGGTCCTATGGAAGTGGAAAGCTTTGGAGGTAAGATGTATTCCTTTATATGTGTCGATGATTTTTCAAGGTTTTCATGGGTTAGTTTCATTAGGGAGAAATCAGACACTTTCGATGTGTTTAAACAGTTGGTCACAAGATCCGAAAAATTCCATAATTTTAAGGTGAGAAGGATCAGGACTGACCGTGGTAAGGAATTTGAAAACTCTTCATTCCCATATTTTTGTGACAGGAAAGGGATTTGACATGAATTTTCAGCACCAAAAACCCTACAGCAAAATGGTATTGCAGAATGCAAGAACAGGACATTACAAAAAATGGCTAGGGTGATGCTAGCTTCGAAGAATATTTCAAAGCATTTTTGGGCAGATGCCTTAATAAAGATTGTCATATTTCAAATAGGCTGTATTTAGAAGTGGTTCCACCATGACTTATTATGATATAATCATGGGAAAGAAGCCTAATCTGAAATGTTTTCATGTTTTTGGTTGTGTTTGTTATACTTTGAATGACATGGATCAACTTACAAAATTTGATTCAAAGAGTGATAAGTTCTTGTTCTTGGGATATGCCACTAATAGTCGAGCTTATCGCATGTTTAATTTATGAACTAGGACTATTGTGGAATCCATAAATGTTGTTTTTGATTACTGTGCAGATCTCAAAAACAAAACAAATGAAGATGATGTGGAAGACCTTCTGGAAATTCCTATATCACTAGAAAAGGCAGGTGTTGCTCCAGATGTTTCAACACCTAGCAAACACGTGACACTGAAATCATTGAATCTGAGGAAGAAACATATAGTGATGATAATGCAATAGTTGATGAACAAAATATTCCAAGTAAAATTTAGAAAAACCATCCATCATCTCAAATAATTGGAAAAATGCGTGGAGATGTTCAAACCCGAAAGAAAGAAAAAGTGGATTACCGCAAAATGGCTGGACTTATATGCATGAGCTCTATGCACTCGCATGTCATATTTTCATGTTTTTTATCCAATTTCGAACCCAAAAATGTTGATAAGACGTTAAAATACGAATTTTGGATTAATGCAATGCATGATGAGCTTGAACAATTTGTTCAAAATAATGTGTGGTGCTTGGTTCCACCTCCTAACCATGGTAATATAATTGGTACAAAACGGATTTTTAAAAATAAATTGATGACTCGAGAAACATCATTCGAAACAAAGCAAGTTTGGTTGCTCAAGGATACACACAGGTTGAGGGAGTTGACTTTGATTTGACCTTTGCTCTTGTAGACCGCATTGAGTCAGTTCGACTATTTCCAGCTATTGCATGCTAAATGAAAATCAAAACTTTTCAAATGGATGTCAAAAGTGCCTTTTTAAATAGAATTTTTAGTGAAGAAGTGTATGTTAGACAACCTAAGGGTTTTGAGGATCCACATCATTTGGATCATGTTTACAAATTGAATAATACACTTTATGGTTTGAAGCAAGCACCACGTGCGTTGTATGGAAGATTAACAAAATATCTACTTGAAATTTGCTTCAAACGAGGTGAGGTAGACAAAACTCTTTTTATCCAGAAATCCAAACGTGTGATTCTTATTTGTCAAGTTTATGGTAATGATATAATCTTTGGTTATTCATCTCAAAAGATTGCTGATGATTTTGTAGAGTGTATGTCATATACTTTCGAAATGAGAATGGTTGGTGAGTTGTATTTCTTTCTTGGTTTGCAAATTAAACAAGTATATGGTGAAATCTTTCTGTGTCAAAGTAAGTATGCTAAGAATTTGGTTAAAAATTTGCAACTGAAAACACCAAACACATGAGAAAACCTGTGGGCTCGAGTGAAAAATTTTGCAGAGATGATCAACACTCTACACTGCAGCATCATAGGAAGCCTCCTGTATTTGACAGCCAGTCAACCTGATATCATGTTTAGCGTATGCTTATGTGCTAGATATCTCAAGCCAATCCTAAAATTTCTTATCTAAAAGCTGTGAAGCGTATTCTACGTTACATAGCATGAATAATTGATTTAGGATTATGGTACACTCAAGAAACTAACTCCAATTTGGTAGGATTTTCTAATGTTGATTGGGCTGGTTATTTAGATGATAGAAAAAGTAAATCTGGAGGTTGCTTTTATCTTGGCAATAATTTGATCTCATGGCATAGTAGGAAACAAAATTGTGTATCACTTTCAACTGCTGAATCTGAATATGTGGCAGCTGGAAGTTGTTGTTATCAACTCTTATGGGTAAACCAAGAAGACTATGGACTTAAGATTGAATCTTTAGTTGTGTACTGTGATAATTCAAGTGCCATCAATATTTCAAAAAATCTATTACAACACTCTCGAACTAAACACATTGACATTAGTCACCACTTTATTTGAGATTTAGTAGAAAAAGAATTGATTCGAATTGAATTTGTTGGTACAAATAACCAACTGGCTGACATATCTACAAAAACATTAGATTTTGAGAGATTCTCCAACCTAAAGAAATCTCTCAGCATGTGCTATGTCTAAACATTAATAGATATTGTCTCAGATATTACAACATCTCAGACAACACCTAACATGCACGTGCATTTTTAGGACATAGAGATTTGCCTTTCATTCATACTGTGATATGATGTGTTGGAGTAACATTGCATAATTATCTGGTGCACTTACAATTTCTTGTTCTATTTAAACTTAAAACACTTGGATATGATTAATAATCTGATTAAATCACAATGACATTGACCGATACGAAAGGTGACTTGAGATGATTGAGTTAAATAAAAATACATTATGAATATGCTTTGTATCAGAAGAAAAGACTGGAGAAAGCTACATAACAGAGTCCAATGAAGATTGTACTTTTAGTGTGGAAGCTACCTCTTCTGAATTTAAATATAGAAGTCAAAATAGAAGAAATTGGAAAAAGTTACCTAAAGGAGTCCTAAAGAAGACAGTTCTTCTAGTGTGGGAGCTACCACTTATATGGTCAGAAATTTAACAAGTCTCTAAGTGTACATAAGAATCAAACTTTTTGGAATTGAACATGTGTCGGAAGATGTTGCCAACATTTGTGACAACACTTCATTTGTGAACATATCTCGTACTTCTTTTCATGTTTCTATTTCTGTTACGTTCTGCTATTAGGCATAACTAGGCCATGCATAAACATAACATTGTGAATATAGCTGTCTCATGAGGTCATAAGTATTTCGACAAAGAAAATTCGATGAAAATCCAGTTTTTACGAGAAATGGAATATGTGTGATCTTTGATGATTTAGTGATGTTAAAATCGATGTAAATTTTAATTCTAGAAATTACCTTGAAAAGATATTGAGCGAAAGTATCTCAGTCACCTTGGAAAGCTGTTACGATTAAAATGCGTTTATTATTTTCTTACTGTTGGATCAAATCAATTAAGATTTTTTTACCGTTGCACAGTGCTTTCGTACACATCGTTTCAACCCTCATCATCCGAAAAATTCATCCTACAAGATTTTGTGACTTCCCCTCTGTGAAATTTCTCCCATCTTTCTGCAATTTTCGCAATTCTCCTCTTTACTTGCAATTTAATTTGTATCAATGGTAGGGCGTGGTTATGATTCCTCACGACATAAGGAGTGAAATGGGCTATCACGACGATCCTACTCCGACCCCCGGAACATCTGCCACAACATCTACAGACACACCTACTGTAGAACCATCTTGGGAAATAGTCCATGTTGTGAAATAGCCCATACCGCTGGAAGTGATTGCCCCGGCCGAGCCGGAAAATGAAATAGATATTGAGAATCTTCCAAACTTTGTTGTTCTAAGAAGGGCATGTCCACCTTCACCTTCAGTTCGAAGAACCAAGAGACAAGCAGGGTATAACCCTGATTTAACTGCATTCAAGAGATTTCGCCGCAAAGGTGAAGGGTCGAGTCGTCCTTCCCTTGCTGATCCAGAAAATACTTCCAACAATGATTCTGATGATGCAGACTATGAGCTAGTAGCTTTGAAAAAGCCCACGCCGACTGATGCTGAAGAATGCCTCTACATCATCTGGTGTAACCGCTTCCAACTTCACTGACACACTACCACAGGCTGAACAGAAGGAGCAAACTTCGTCTATTGAGGACGAAGTGTCTTTGGCCCAAGTGTTGGATGTTTGAAGAAAGCAAAGAAATTTACCCCTGCTGTGCGTGTTTTCACTACCGCAAGTGTACGGTGTCAAGTTTTAGTACTGGGTTGAGTACAGATATCGATCCCACGAAGAGTATTTATTTAAAATTGTATATTAATTACCATGATTGACATAGCTCAAATTTATTTAGACAAATCAAATGGTTGGTTTATGATCAATTCAAAGAAAATAACAAATCCTGTAATTCTAACATGCAATAGAAATTCACTGAGTAAATAAATCTAGAGATATGACTTGGTCTGATTTCCCCTATGCTAAATTAAAATTAACTAACATGTTATTTAATTTCATCGTGTTTACTAACCAAGAACTCGCAAGTTTCATATTTCTTTTTTCAAGTATTAAATAAAATTGTATTACCTATCACCGTATGTCTATTCAAAATCAAGTAACACGTAATAAATGCAACCAAGGTTCTCTTATGGATTCATCAGAGTTATACGTCTTTTGCACATTATAAATATCTAACGATGTGATGTCTCCTATCCTAATTTCAATTCCCTCTCTCGAGTGTTAGATCTTAATTATTATATCAATCGATTTATGGCCAGTAATTCAAAAGCATTAATGACAAGAAATCACAAATAAACACGATAAATTAATTAGATGAACAGTCAAAACGTCAATAACATAGGGTAAACCAAGACTACATCAATCTCTAGAAAATAGAATCAGTTCATACTCGAATTTAAATCAATACAAAACCTGTTTGTAATAATTAAAAACGTAAAAGTAAGAAATCGAATTAAAAACGTGTTGGCGAGAGATGAAAGTGCGTCTCCGTGTCCGGATCCAACGTCTTCTATCTCTGTTCTTCACGCTCCTTCGTTGGCTCTCACTTTTTTCTTTCAATCTATGATTGCGGCTGTGAAGAATTATTGTTTTTCGTCCCCCATTTTTGAACCCTTGTCTTTCTTTTATTCTCCCGTCCGGGCCGTAAGTCGAAGCCCATTTAGTCTTGTTTCGCCGTCATTAGCGCCGCGGCGCTGAGTAAGTGGCACCTAGGCACCCGTCGTTCGTGAGCATTAGCGCCGCGGCGCTTGTATCCTAGCACCTAAGCGCTTAGCTCTCGGCATTGAGGCGCCGCGGCGCTGCTTGTGCAGCGCCTAGGCGCTTGTCTCTCGGCCTGCTGGCGCTGCGGCGCTCATCTTGTAGCGCGACAGCGCTTGTTGTGGCGCTGTGGCTCTGAGTCTTTCGCTGTTTTACGCTCAAAAACGTTTCTGATTGCTCTAACTCATCCCATAGTTGTACATACCCTGCACTACACAAAAACAACAAAACCAAGCATAAATCTGTTCGAAATCAGCATAGATCAAATGGATTAACATCTAAATTAAGTGTAATTTTTGCACTTATCAAACCCCCCCAAACTTGAAATTTTGCTAGTCCCGAGCAAAAATAAGAGTAAAAATAGCGATGCAGACTCAAGCAAGAAATAAACACTGACAACTATAGTCATCGATATGCAAAGAGTGGAAGTGGCCTCAGATCTATTTATTTTCATGTGATTCATTTTTACTCGAGAGTCACGTGTGTGTCTGGTATGTCAATATTTATTTACCTCATCGATTGCGCAAATAGATTCACAATGCCAAATAGCCTTAAAAACTTAAGAAATCCTCAGTTCGGTGCAACTTACACTTCATTAAAATACACATTTACTTACACAGATCACAAAGGACTTTATTGGAGATTGTTTGGCTCAAAAAATATTCATCACAAGTATACCAAAGCTGAAGTCACACAATGAGATGCTTGCATGCAAATGATTAAAGTTTATACTCGTTAACCATGTTTTTCAGGTATCTCTAAGCTTGACTTGAACAACTTTTCTCCACTAGTATATTGGATAAATGTGACAAGGTTAATAGTTCTTGTAGGCTTGTAACGTTAGGCTACGGCTCATGGCTACAATAAAGGTATGGAGATCAAAATTTGAGAGAAATATTTGAACTTCATCAATTTCACTCATTTTCATTCTCTTTTCACTCACCATCTACTTATTGTTTTCCTCTCATTCATATCCTTCATTTCCCATATAAGTTCTTTTTCACCACTTTTGATTCGTTCTTTTCATTGTTTTTCTTCTTTTGCCTCTTTTTTTAATTTTTAATTTTTTTTTTTTTGAACTCCTTTCTGAACATTCAATTTTTTTTTTCAAAGAGTATTTGAATCATTCCAACACCAATGAACTTATTTCTCTCAAAATTAAGGTAGGACAATAAGTGTATAAGATTCATTAGGTAGTCGTCGTGGGATGTATAATAGACACAAATGGGGGCTAATTGTGTGTCATTGACACACACCACTTGATTTTTAGTAGGCTCAATGTGGAAGACTAGGGATATTACATGTTCGTTTGGTAGGCTCGAAGGCTTAAACGGTTCCAAATATCGCCTAAATTATTCCTATGTCATATATTATCCGTATTTCATCTCGAAAAGTGTTCAAACAAGTTCTAGATTTCCGTCAATCCATTAGTCATCTCATACAAACCAATCACATGCAATTTTCAATGAAAATGATATATAAGATAGGCACACAAAGAAAAGTCAAGCATCTCAATCTACTCGAGGCTCAATGGGCTAACAATTGATAATGAATAAAGAAGACAGACCCAAGGACATTGAGAAAAATTTCCTAGATAATCTCTGTGTTCGCAAAAGTGTCAGTCAATGTCATGCGAGAATTACTAAAAAATCAGGTTTCTCTCGTTTAAATAGTATAACAGGCATGCAAATTGTCTCTTAGCACCGACAATATCAACAAACATGAGAGTGCATAAAAATGTGACTCCCAAGTACTCACGAATACATTCATACTTCAGACTCACGATTTTATTTTCATCATCGGCCTCACGATAGTTGATCCATGACTAATCCTAACAATTCTATTATGTAATGAAATAAAACTTTTTTTTTAACGAGAAGTGCACTGATCAAGCAATTCCTAAAATAAGAACGAGAACGAAAATTGAAAATCAAAGGTAGCGATTCCTAAAATAAGAACGAGAACGAAAATTGAAACTCAAAGGTAAAACAGAGTGCACGATAGTGAACACAAACCCCCCCCAAAAAAACTTAAGTACGTGCATTGTCCCCAATGTACAGTAATAAGGAAAGAAAAATATAGAAACATGTACCTCATACAACGCTTTTCAGGAATCGCTGTCCTCACCTGACATCTCAGTATCCTCATCATCATAGTACTCCTCGTCATCCTCGATAGGTCTGTGTGAAAATGCAGGTGGCTGGGGAAATACGGCTGCAGGATGTTGTTGTGCGAGCACCTGATGAAAATCGTACACGTAATCCATGTGCTTTCGTGTCATCCGCCATTGTCGCCTCGTAATTCACTCGATGTCATTGAGACGCTCGTGCGCTGTCTTTCCCCTCTCTGCACGTGCCTGTGGGACGGGAGATGGCTGCGCTTCATTCCCTGAAGCCTCTCCCGTAGCACTCATAATCTGTCTCTGTCTCCGATCCCGCGGTAGTCTAGCAACCAGTGAGATGTCGCCTTTTGTATGCAATAAAGCCTCGCTGTAATCCCACACAACCCCTGCTAGCCGACATAGATCAGTATGGTAGAGGAGTGTGGCATGCTCACAGTGGAAGTGCCCCGAGAAGCCTGCAATATCGAAGTCATAATCACGCGGCCCGCATCAACTGTCCTGCCGGTGATGATACAGTAAACCAAGGCTGCCTTCGATTTTGTCACATCAGATACGTGACCAGATGGCATCAATCGCGAGGCGAAGAAGTGGTACCAGTTGTACGCCTCCCTTTTCATGAACGTCGCAGGGAATGTGACGGGGGCTCGTTGATTATTCAGTTTCCAAACCGTTCCCGGCTCACATAGTTTGGTTATGACCGTCTCATAAATGTATGCCTCTTGCATGAATAGTGTGTACCCATCTGTGTCATAGTCAGGCATCGAATACATCGAATTTATTGTTGTGCTATCGAAGGCAACCATTCGCCCCCACACCTTCACTTGATAATTTTCGAGTTTGACCTTAAGATTAGCATAGAATTCCTGAACTAGGGAGATCACGACGTCTGCCGGCGGTTTTACAAACTCAGCCCAATGAATGTTCCGAGCAACAATTAATGTCGTACAATCCGGGATGCTCTGATCCATCCCTCTTTCTCGCTGCATGCTTTTATCTTGTAATTTGGAATAGTTCTCGGCCGTAACGGCATTCCAGAATCGTCGTCTATCAAAAGTAGCGGTGGACGACTCGCCCTCCCCAGATTGAATCTGCTTGGTTTTCTTCCTCAGCGGCATATTTTAATTCTAACAATTTGGTGCTCACAAACAATATCCAACAACAACGTCTCAACAAGATTACACCAAAGCAGTACCCACAATCTCAACACAATCAGTCAATTAACGATTCTTCTACTATGCAATATTCCAAATCCAACAATACGTAACAACAACTCACATAGGCAATTTGTCAAACACCTTATGTGTACCAATCCAAGAACGCAACTCCACTAAATCCCAAGCATGAAAATCGAGAATTATGATACCAATGACAAGTACCTTGTTGTGAAAGGTTGAAATTTTGCTACACTTTGTCCGGGGTCGATTTTTTTTGTCGAAGAACTTTCGTTGAAATCTTGAGCCAACTGGGGTTAGGAGTGAGAATTTGAAGATGGAATAGCTTGGGAGTGAATCGTGTGGTGTCTTGTGCTGTTTAGAAGGCTAATTTGTGGAGTTGATCAATTTTTTCGGTGGAGGAGTGGAGGAGCCGCGGCGCTTGCTTCTTAGGTTTCTGAAAAATGATGTCTCAGTGCCTCTTTTTTTCATATAAAACGACCTAGCGCCGCGGCGCTGAGTAAGTGGCGTCGCAGCGCTTAACCTTCGGCTTTCAGCGCCTAGGCGCTGATTATCTAGCACTGCGGCGCCTAGTCTTCGCATTTTAGCGCTGCGGCGCTTCCTTGGAAGCGCCTTGGAGCTTCCTTCTCGGCTTTTAGTGCTGCGGCGCTTCTTGTATGGAGCTTGGCGCTATTCAGGTGCAACTCTTGCCAAAACGAGTTCGTTCCTTGCCTTGTTTCAACTTGTACCTACATAAAAATGCATAAATCAGTATCTAATCTTCACATGCCAAATTAGATAAAAAGAAAATGTAAAAGCAATTATACTACTGAAAATAAAATAAAAGCGAATAAAGAAAACGAAAGCTATAAAAGATACTGGTTGGGTTGCCTCCCAACAAGCGCTTGGTTTAACGTCGTCAGCCCAACTTTCTCATGTCTACTTTGGTTCTCCAAGTGGGATGTTGTCCATGTGTCTCACTTCCCTCCCAAAATAGTGTTTGACCCTCTGACCATTGACTTTGAATGTCTCACCATTTTTGCATTTTAGCTCAATTGCCCCATATGGGTACACTGTTTCCACTGTGAATGGTTCAGACCATCGTGATTTTAACTTACCAGGGAATAACCTCAGTCGAGAATTGAATAATAACACATGTTGCCCTGGTTCAAAATCTCGTCGAAGAATCTGCTTATCGTGCCATCTCTTGGTCTTTTCTTTGTATATCTTTGCATTTTCGTATGCATCATTCCTGAATTCCTCCATCTCATTCAATTGCAACAGTTGTTGCTCACCAGCTGCCCCCATATCAAAATTTAGCTTTTTCACAGCCCAAAATGCTTTGTGCTCCAGTTCCAAAGGTAGATGGCAAGCTTTCCCAAAAACCAACCTATAAGGCGACATCCCGATAGGTGTATTGTATGCAGTTCTGTATGCCCATAAAGCATCATCTAGCTTGATTCCCAATCCTTCCGGTTTGTCTTCACTGTCTTTTCTAATATTTGCTTGATCTCCCGGTTGGATATCTCTTTTTGCCCATTAGCTTGCGGGTGGTATGCCAGTGTCACCATGTGCTTCACATCATACTTGGCCAATAGTGAGTTAAAAATTTTGTTACAGAAATGCGTACCTTCATCATTGATAATGGCTCTAGGCGTTCCAAATCTTGTGAAGATGTTCCTGTGGACAAACTTAACAACAACTCGAGCATCGTTAGTACTGGTGGCAACTGCTTCCACCCATTTGGACACATAATCAACAGAAATTAAAATGTAAGATTGACCAAAAGAGGATGGGAATGGACCCATAAAGTCGATACCCCAGACATCAAAGAGTTCCACCTCCAAAGTATTTGTTAGTGACAATTCATGTCATCTAGAAATATTGCCAACTCTTTGGCATTTATCACATTACTTAACTAAAGTATAACTGTCCTTAAACAGATTAGGCCAATAAAAACCAGACTGTAATACATTAGCTGTTGTTCTAGATGCTTCAAAGTGTCCACCGTAGGGTGAAGAATGACACTGCTCTAGAATTGTACCCGCTTCTTCCTCTTCTACACATCGTCTAATTATCTGATCAGCGCATCTCTTGAACAAGAAAGGATCGTCCCACAGATAAAAATTTGCATCATGAAGAAATTTCTTTTATTGGTAATAGGTTAAATCTGAAGGTAATTCTCCTGCAGCAAGAAAATTTTCTATATCTGCAAACCAAGGATGTGTAACATTTACCTTGAAGAGTTGTTCGTCTGGGAACGACTCATTGATAACTCCACCTTCAGTTCGTTCTTCCAGCTCTAGTCGTGACAAGTGATCTGCCACCTGTTTCTCACACCCTTTCTTGTCTTTGACTTCAAAGTCAAATTCTTGAAGTTGGAGTATCCAACGTATCAACCTGGGCTTTGCATCCTTCTTGGCAAACAAGTAACGAAGAGCTGCATGGTCAGTGAAAACCGTTACCTTTGTGCCAATGAGATATGTTCTGAACTTGTCGAATGCAAACACCACTGCTAGCATCTCTTTCTCAGTAGTTGTGTAATTCTGTTGGGCTGCATTGAGGGTACGACTTGCATAGTAAATAGCTTTGAACATCTTGTCTCGTCTTTGTCCCAATGCTGCTCCCACAGCATAGTCACTAGCATCGCACATGAGCTCAAAGGGCTCCTTCCTGTCAGGCACTATCATGATGGGTGCAGAATCAGTGCTGTCTTGATCCTGTTAAACGCCTGCATGCTCGTCAAAAATAAATGTAGAATCTTTCTCTAACAAATTACATAAAGGTCTAGTAATTTTAGAGAAATCTTTAATATAATGACGCTAGAACCCGGCATGTCCCAAGAAACTTCGGATCCCTTTCACATTCTTCGGCGGAGGGAGATTTTCAATTGCCACAACTTTGGCTCTGTCCACTTCTATTCCTTTAGCAGAAATTTTATGCCCAAGCACAATACCTTCTGAGACCATGAAGTGACATTTTTCCCAATTCAACACTAAATTCTTTGCCTGACATCTCTGCAAAACAAGTGTTAGATTTTGCAAACAATGATCAAATGATGAACCAAATACAGATATGTCATCCATAAAAACTTCCATTATTTCCTCGACCATGTCAGAAAATATGGCCATCATACACCTCTGAAAAGTAGCAGGTGCATTGCAGAGACCAAATAGCATTCTTCTAAAAGCAAATGTACCATAGGGGCAAGTGAAGGTAGTCTTCTCTTGATCCTCCGGTGCTATGACAATCTGATTGTAACCTGAGTAACCATCTAGAAAGCAATAATAATGATAACCACCTACTCTATCAGGCATCTGGTCAATAAAGGGAAGAGGGAAGTGATCTTTCCTAGTCGCATCATTCAATTTCCTTTAGTCTATACACACTCGCCACCCAGTCACTGGACGAGTTGAAATCAATTCGTTGTTCTCATTTCTTACTACAGTTATTCCTCCCTTCTTAGGCACTACTTGTACTGGTGAAACCCAAGAACTTTCAGATATAGCATAAATAACACCAGCATTTAACAATTTTAATACCTCAGCCCTTACAACCTCTTTCATGGCTGGATTAAGCCTCATATGATGATCAACATAGGGGGAATAGGACTCCTGCGTCAATATTTTATGCATACAAACAGTAGGGCTAATCTCCTTTATATCAGCAATTGTCCATCCCAACGCAGATTTAAATTCTCTCAACACTCTCAACAACTTATCCTTTTCTTCAATAGTAAGAGCAGAGGAGATGATTATCGGATAGGACGAACTCTCGTCTAGGAATGCATAGCACAAGTGACTCGGTAAATCCTTTAATGCAGAGGATGCTTTTGGTACCTCTTTACTTGCATCTTCAAGTAATTGTTCAAGTTGGGCATTAATCTTTTCTTTAGGTAGCGTATTGAGAGCAAGTAAATCCTCTCGCACATCCCAGTCCTCTTCATCCACTGTGGAAACTGACTCCAACAAGCATCTCTCTAAAGAGTCTTTCGTCATCCTACCTGCACCAACAATAGATACACATGAATCAATTATATCAATACTATTACAAGTACTTACCTCATTTGGTCCTATGATGTTGTAGTAGATGTTGAACACGACTTCTTCTCCACCTACTCTCAATGTGAGCTCGCCCTTGTGCACATCGATCAAAGCTTTCCCCGTGGCCAAAAATGGCCTTCCAAAGATAAGCGGAGTCTCCTGGTCTTCTTCCATATCTAAGATGACAAAATCAGCAGGAAATATGAATTTTTCTACCTTTACCAGCACATCCTCTACTATCCCTCGTGGATAGGTAAGTGATCTGTCCGCCAGCTGCAAAGTAATAGTGGTAGGTTTCACCTCGCCAAGTTCCAAAGTCCTGTAAATAAAAGAAGGCATTAAATTTATACTAGCACCCAAATCACATAAAGATCTATTTACTCTAGAACCACCAATAACACAAGAAATAGTAAAACTCCCTGGATCTTTGAGTTTATGTGGCTGTTTTCTTTGGAGTATGGCACTACACTCTTCGGTTAGCTTTACGGTTTCAAATTCTTGAAGTTTCCTCTTCTTGGACGTCACGTCCTTGATGAACTTAGCATAATTGGGCATTTGCTCCAATGCATTGGCAAATGGGATGTTGATGTGTATTTTCTTGAAAATTTCCAGGAACTTCGCAAACTGATCATCCAACCCTTTCTTCTAGAATCTCTGTGGATATGGAAGATTTACCTTAGGTAAAGGTTGCTGCTCAATCACTTTCTTAGGTTCCTCCACTTTCTTTTCTCCAATATTTGCACCATTTCCATCATTTTCCTCAACAAGAATCTCTACACTCTTTTCAGTCCTCTATTCTGATCTTTTAAACTATTGGATAGTTGCCCAATCTGTGTTTCCAAGGATTTCATCGTGGCACCCATATTGCCCATGTGTGTCTCCATGTTATCAAGACGAGACTCAGTTCTCGCCATTCTTTTCCCAGACTCAGTCACAAACGTCCCAACTAGATCTTCAAAAGATGGCTTTCCTTCCCATTTCTGTGTATTGAACCCCGGTGGAGGATTCAACACGTTCTTGTTGTTTGCATAAGAAAAATTCTCGTGATTCCTCCAACCTAGATGATAAGTATTAGGGGGAGGATTACCTCGATAACCTCCAAAGCCACGATTGTTGATGTACTGAGCTTCCTCCACAACTGGCTCTTCTTCGGCAGTCACCAGTGCTACTTCAGACGTAGATTGGCCTGCTTTATTCATTGCTGCAATCTGTGCTGTCAATGCTGAAACCTGTGCAGTAAGTGATGTGATCGGGTCTACGGCATACACTCCAGCAGGTTTCCTTGATCCAGATCTCTCATTCGGCCACTGATAACTGTTAATGGTCATCTGTTCAAGCAAATCATAGTCCTCATCAGGTGTTTTAGAAAAAATAGTACCTCCGACGGCTGCATCCACATTCCCTTTTATCGGCCCATCCAAACCATTGTAAAATAACTCGATTTGTACCCAATCTGCATACCCATGATTCGGACACTTCCTGAGTAATTCTTTGTATCGCTCCCAAGCCTCATATAACACTTCGAGTTCTCTCTGCTTGAAATTGATGATCTTTATTTTCAACTAAGCAGACTTGGTAGGATGAAAATATTTTGACAGGAATTGCTTACTAGATCTGCCCATGTAGTAATACTCCCCAAAGATAGAGATTGGAGCCAACTCCTTGCGTGATCACTAAGAGAAAACGGAAACAGGCGCAATCGGATAATTTCATCAGAAACACCATTAATTTTTACTGTATCCGTGATCTCCAAAAAAGTTCTGAGGTGAAGATGGTGATCTGCAGCGGCTGCTCCTCCAAATTGGTTCTGTTGAACCATGTTAATGAGTGCGGGCTTTAGCTCGAAGTTGTTAGCAGCAATGGTTCCGCGAGCTATTCCAGAGTAGTGAGCGTTGATGACTGGGCGGAAATGTCCCCGTATTGGCACCTCTCTTGGGAGCTCATTCTGATTATCTCTGTTTTCAGCCATTGCTTTAATTTCGTCTCTCCTTGCTTTCCTTAATCTCCTGGCAGTTCTTTCAACCGGATCAAAAATCAGCAAGTCGGGATTTTGAAATCTTCGCATGCACTGCAAAACAGAGAGGACTATCAATTAACAAAATAAAAAAATAAAATAAAATTAAGTCTAAATTAAAGTAAAGACTAATTAGTAATGATATCAATATGCAATTAAATAGTTTACTCCCCGGCAACGGCGTCAAAAACTTATGCGTGTTTTCACTATCGTAAGTGTATTGTGTCAAGTTTTAGTACTGGGTTGAGTACAGATATCGATCCCACGAAAAGTAATTATTTAAAATTGTATATTAATTACCATGATTGACATAGCTCAACTTTATTTAGACAAATCAAATGGTTGGTTTATGATCAATTCAAAGAAAATAACAAATCCTGTAATTCTAACACGCAATAAAAATTCACTGAGTAAATAAATCTAGAGATATGACTTCGTCTGGTTTCCCCTATGCTAAATTAAAATTAACTAACATGTGATTTAATTGCATCGTGTTTACTAACCAAGAACTCGCAAGTTTCCTATTTCCTTTTTCAAGTGTTAAATAGAATTGTATTACCTATTATCGATTTTAATATGTCTATTCAAAATCAAGTAACACGTAATAAATGCAACCAAGGTTCTCTTATTGATTCTTCGGAGTTATAAGTCTTTTGCACGTTATAAATATCTAACGATGTGATGTCTCCTATCTTAATTTCAATCCCCTCTCTCGAGTGTTAGATCTTAATTATTATATCAATCGAATTATGGCCAGTAATTCAAAAGCATTAATGACAAGAAATCACAAATAAACACGATAAATTAATTATATGAATAGTCAAAACGTCAATAACATAGGGTAAACCAAGACTACATCAATCTCTATAAAATAGAATCAGTTCATACTCGAATTTAAATCAATACAAAACCTGTTTTTAATCATTAAAAACCTAAAAGTAAGAAACCAAATTAAGAACGTGTTGGCGAGAGATGAAAGTGCGTCTCCGTGTCCGGATCAAACGTCTTCTATCTCTGTTCTTCATGCTCCGTCGTTGGCTCTTGCTTTTTCCTTTCAATCTCTGGCGGCTGTGAAGTATTCTTTTTTTTCCCCCATTTCTGAACCCTTGTCTTTCTTTTATTCTCATGTCCGGGCCATAAGTCGAAGCCCATTTAGTCTTGTTTCATCGCCATTAGCGCCGCGGCGCTGAGTAAGTGGCGCCTAGGCGCCCGTCGTTCGTGAGTATTAGCACCGCGGCGCTTGTCCCTTAGCGCCTAAACGCTTAGCTCTCGGCATTGAGGCGTCGCGGCGCTGCTTGTGCATCGCCTAGGCGCTTGTCTCTCAGCCTGTTGGCGCTGCGGCGCTCATCTTGTAGCGCTGCGGCGCTTCTGTTTCGTACATTGTGGCGCTGCAGCGCTTGTTGTGGCGCTGCGGCTCTGAGTCTTTCGCTGTTTATGCTCAAAAACGTCTCTGATTGCTCTAACTCATCTCATAGTTTTACATCCCCTGCACTATACAAAAACAACAAAACCAAGCATAAATCTGTTCGAAACCAGCATAGATCAAATGGATTAACATATAAATCAAGTGCAATTTTTGCACTTATCACCTGCATCTACTGCTCAACCCTCTAATGAGCTGATCCAAGAATAAATCGAAACCCTTCATGCTAGTGAAGACTCTGGTGCATCCTCACCCAGTTCTGATGAAGTTCCTGATGAGGCTACTGCCTCTGTTACTGAAAGCAATGCAGATTCCCCTACTCCTCTAGATGTTTTCCCAGATGTTGAGAACACTGAGGACAATACCGATCTCTCTGATTATGATCTCATTACTGCCTTCAGTGACAATTTCAACACTGAGCAGGCAGTTTCTTAGTGGCATTTATATGCGCATCGTGATTTCGTGGAGGAAAAGAATGTCGATGCTGATGTCTTTGCGAGACACAATTTGCTCACCTTTCTCAAACAATGCCACCTCCTCTCCACAGTCTCTGCTGTCACACCATTTAGCCGAAGACATGTGTTGGAAGTTTACTCCAATCTATCAACTGGTGTAGGTGATGAAAGGTTTGCTAAGTACATGAAGGTTTTTGTTCGTGACTGAATCTACGAGTTCAGAGGATGAGAATGGACTTGCCCCTGACATTCATATGGTTACTTCCACACTCACAGGGGACCTCTTTACTCAATTTCCAGCCCATCCTCAGCGCCTGTCAGCCGCCAACCTTTAATCGTTCTACTTTGTGCTCCACAAATTGGCCATACGCAACTGGACACCGTCCACAAACATCACCATTGTGACCAGACACCAGGAAATGGTTCTATACTCCAACGGAATGCTTGGAGTCTTTAACTTTGGGAAGCTAGTGTTCAAAAATGTGCTTCAATATGCCGATGGAGGCCTCAAGGCGTCTAAATTCCCGTTTCCCAGTTTGATCTATGGGATGCTGGTCTCTCAAGGCTTTATTCAGGATGTTAATGAGCAACTGTATGATATCAGTGAAATTTTCAAGATTGCTCCTGCATTCTTTAAAGGGAACTGGAAGATTGATCTTCCGTGGTGTGCGTCTCCCACTGCCCCTGCTACGAGTGCCACTCCCCAAATCAAGCCTGACACTTCTACACCCACGGGATTCATACAGCTCACAACTGCTGAAGTCCAAGCCCAAATAGAGTATTCCCTGTCCAAAATTGTTCAAGCCAAGGCTAATATTGCCTATTATGAAATTTTGTAGCAGATTACTGACTGCTTCTGGAAGTGGGTGTCCATTCTGGACAAAAAAGGGAGATGATACTCAAACGCCTGCTGCTGGAGAAGCTGGTCCATCGGGGACCAAGGACAGTGAAGCTGAATATGATACTGATGAAGGAGATGGGTTTGAAAAATTGATGTTTCTTTTATCTTGTTGTGTTGAGTTGATGTTTATGTTGGAACATTTCATGTTCGTAATCTTAATTTTAAAGTTAACAAAACTTGTTATTTTTGTTTCTAATGATTTATTTTAGTACGCAGGTAGCTAAGAACTGATCAGGCTTCTAACTGATCAGTTAAGCGAGGTAAAACTGAAGCTGTCGAAGACGCCAACTGAAAGCATCAACTGATTAACCAAACTGAAATAGTTCAACTGATGTATCGTAAAAGGTTCAGTTGATAGGTGGTTCAGCAGGAGAACCTCAGAAGCCCGGCCAGCTGAAGGAGTGTTCAACTGACGAAGAACTCAGCTGAAGATCAGTTCAACTGAACAAGAGTGAAATTAGTTCAACTGACGAGTCAACTGATTTCACCTGCCCAACTGAAGACCAGTTCAATTGACCAGTTCAGAACATTAGTTTGGAGCAATCAGTTGCAGATCAAGACAAGCTGATTTAAGTGGAATCCAGCTGTGCGTACAGGTATAAAAAATCTGTCCAGTCAAAGGACAATAATGGACGTTGCATCAGAACTTAAAGATAAAAATGTTCCAGAAATATTGTCGGGGAGTACAACGCAGATCTCAAGAAACAAATTCAAATGCAACTAATACAAGTATTGAGTCTCACTGTACGATCAACCTTCCTGCTTATAAATACAAGACCAGTGAAGACTCAAATGCAGAGAACATAACACAGATACAAAAAGGCACGCTTCAGAGTCATATCAGCTTAAGAGAGAAGCATTCAGCTCAATTGTGAGGGAACACTTCAACGTGTTATCAGCTTAGATTAGAATCATATTTCCCTCAGTGTGTGAGAACACCTTTCGGGTAGTTTTCATAGATCAGTTCTCACAGACACACTCACCACCACTCAAATACAGTCTTGCACAAAGACATTAAACTTGTGTATGTAGTCTTTCTCACATTGACGTTAAATAAGTGTTGACTGGAAGGTGCTGCCTTCAGTCTAGTCTAGGAGTTCAGTTAAGGCAGTGGATAAGTCTTAAGTTGGGTGGGTTTGTACAAGTTGTTGTATAGATCAAAGTCTTCTAGTGAATCCTACCCGAGGTGGTAGAAGAGGTGACGTAGGAGCTGTTGAAGTCTACGAACATCCATAAACATATCTTGTGTATTTAACTAATTAACTATCGTTTTCAAACTGATTTAAATAGTTAGAGAATCCGTTGGTTCAGTTCTCATAATAACTAAAATAATGAATGAAAAAACTAATCTAGTCTTTTCGTTATTCAGTTACACAAGATATACAAATATATCAATGTTTCTTAACGAAGGATTATTTCGAGTGTTTTTCGCTTTGTTCTATACCAAACTCGATCTAATTCATCGGTGTAAACAATCTTAGAACATGAGCTATTGCAGCTCTTGGAGAATATTTTGTTTGAAGCACCTCAAGGTGCTTGGCATCAGATCCTTCAGTTTCTTTTCTCTTCTTTTGCTCTATTAGTTTGTTAGGATTTTTGTTTTCTCTCTGCAATCTTGCTAAATGAACTGTTGTCCTCAACTTATCACAAGATTTTGACTAAAAAAATTCTCTTTTTTCTTTTAATTTAAATAAAAGAATTTCCTGTTTTTTAAAATAAAAATTAAATTCCATGAATTGACCACGATGTAAAAAAAAATGTATATGAATATGAATGAATAATGGAATTTTGAATAATTTTGTTATATATTGAATTTTATTTTGGTTGTTCGGCTTCAAAGTACATATCAAGTAGTACAAACACTTGATGTAAGAGCAGACCACCATGGCCCGCCATCAAACTAAGTTGGCAGGCCCGTGAATCCGGAGGGTAGGAAAACACCAGCCTGTCCCTTCGTGGGTTGCGGTTTCGGTGAGCCAACCCACCGCAAATTTAAAAAAAAAAATTAAAAATTAAAATAATTTTAATAATTGTTACTTCAAACAAAAATATTAGCAATTTTATAACAAATAATAAATGTCACAATGAAACAGATTATAAAAAAATTTTAATTTTTACGATTGTATTTTGTGTAAAAAAATCACATACCAAACCATACGAACAAAATAAATAGAAACTTAATTATAAGAAAAAAATGTAAGACATTAAAAACATATCAAATACTAGTTTGAAAATTTCCATAAAAACTTATATTAAAAATAAATCAAATAGTAGTTTGAAAATTTCCAAAAAACACAAATTAAAATAAGTGTTTAGATACAATAATTCGCAAAAAAATTAATGAAAAATTATCGACCCGCATCCAAACAATTCACTACAACCATAACTCAACCCTTCAATTTTTCATTGTGGGCCCGGTTGGCTCGATGGGCTTAAATCATCTTCACGGCTCTACTTGTGTACATGTAGGATAACTTTTTTTTCCTGATTTCTATCTTTCTTGAGGATTGGAAGGTATAATGGTTGACAGATATGAGTTTATATAATAGTAGTAGTGTAAGATTGTAAATTTGTGTTTTACCAGAATAAAATGTTTTGCTAAATATTACAATATTTACGACAACATGCAATGGAATATTAAAGTTTGTAACACTAATTGACTTTAAATAAATACGATGGACAATATTAAATTTGCACAAGTATTTTGTGCATTGCCTCAGGGAAAAAATAATCACTAGAAAATGACTGTTACGTTTACAAAAACCAATCACTAGTGATCTTAATGAAATCAATTTCCTCAATACGTTGAGAAAATAAATTGCTTTCTAAAACAACCAAAAACACTAAAACATAAAAATGAAAGCAAAAACGTGATGCCAAAAACTTGGAGCAACAAAACCTGATTTTCAGTCAACACTTACAGGCGTGTTGTCTGAAATTCCTTCAACAATTACGGCAGCACGTGCAACAGCACTATTCAAAACAGCAAAGTCCTTGAAAATGTTTTTCTCTGAAAACCATGACGTACAAAGTTCTTGAATCATTAATCGAGGAGAGAGCATGATAGTGTCCTTGATTATCTTATTTATGGATATTCTCTCTCCTATAGTTTATCTCCACAAGGAAACCTATTCCATAAGAAAAGTAAAAGTTTAATTAGAAACAAACAACTTTTAAACATTGATGCCATATCATGATAATATTTACATATTTATTCTCAACTGCTCAAGCCAAGACGTATTGTTGTGCTGTCGTGGAGTGTTGAAGACATGCAGACACAATGCTTCATCATAGTGCTGATTAGTGTGATTTTTCTCAAGAAGATTTTCGGCATCACAAATGTTGCATCCATAGTTTTGTTTATTTAGTTTGATAAATGTTTTGGATGCACTATGTTCCATCACTCTGTAAGGGAGTTACCTTTTCTATATTCTCTAGTATTGATTTTGTGAATTGACATGTTTTTCAATTGAATCTTTAGCCCGGAGACGCCGCACAAATGTGTTCACTTGTGCATGACTCTTTGTGTCTTGTTTTACTATCTAAATTTTTGTGTGTTGAAATATTCTGTTGCATGTTATGTTATGTGATACAATACCGTACAACACTTAACTTTTAAACACACAGTCACTTTATTGCACAATACTTTTATGTCATACAAACCAAATCTCACGATTTTATAACCCACGTCCAAAATCAAGAAAAATTTAATGTCATAATTTTATTAATCTTTTTTTAAAAAAATTAAACAAATGTCATGTGTTCAATAAATATTAATTACAAACTAGCTAGCGTAGGAGTGATATAATGTATCGTACCTAAAAATACATACCACATATCGTACCGAAATTATCATTATATATGTTGGAAACTAAATTCTGGAGTTTGACAAAAACATAAATCAATCGATTAAATCATCTAATACGCGAAAGCAAATTCGGCAGCTTATTCGACAGACTGATCAGTTGAGAACTGATCAGTTAAAACATTCAGCCGAAAATATTAAAATCTCTCAACTGAAGATATCTCGGGAAAGATCATATCAGCAACTGAATATGGAAAGTCCCACCTCGATCACTACGGCATAGAACAATGTGTTTCGGCTATTGCATTTAAGACGCCGTATCACAATCAATGAAGAGAACATTGCCCAAAGAAATATTGAAGAAGCAATCAACGGATACATAAATTGAAAGCTACCGTTGAAAGACAAGTCTATAAATATGACTAAAGAGCAGTTGAACAGGACAATGATCTATCAATTTCAAACTTGCTATTACTCTGTCAAAATCTTAGCTCACTCTTATTAGACTTACTCGTAGCAATCAAGGCTACAAGTTGAGCAGACTAACACTCTGTAATATTTGATAATTCAACAAGTGCTAAAGTTCAGTTACTTACAGAGATCATTGTATTATACTAAGAGTTTCAGTTTAGGCAATAGATAAGTCCTAACTGAAGTGGGTCTGTACAAGTTTTGTACTCGATCAAAGTCTTTTAGTGAATATCCTATCCTTGAGATAGAAGGGGTGACGTAGGAGTTATTCAAATCTCCGAACATCCAGAAACATATTGTGTTGTCTTTACTGCAGCCTTTCATTTTCAGTAAGATATTCTATCTTTCAATCAGTTTATTTTCCGCAACTGCTTATTTAGTTTAACTGATTGTTATTGACCGACGGGATATTTAGTTCAGTTTGTAATAAAACTGAACTACCTTTTTCAAATAACTTTTAAATTCATAGAAGTGTTTATTCAACCCCCCCCCTTCTAAACACTCCTTAGTCAATAACCGATCCTATCAAGTGGTATCAGAGCGAGGCATATCCTATCAAAGACTATCTATACTCAATCTGATCATTATGTCCTCATTCAATAAGATTCCTATGTTCTCCAGAGAAGATTTCGATGATTGGAAAATAAGAATGCAGGCTCATCTAGCTGCACAAGACGATGACATGTGGTACGTTATAACCGACGGACCCATGAAGATTTTGAAAGCAAACATAGCTTTTGCTATTACTGAAGGGGCACCTCACCGAATTGAAAAGCCCAGAGATGAGTGGACTACTGAGGACAAGAGAAAGGCAAATCTAGACAATGTTGCAAAAGACATATTGTATAAGACACTGGAAAAAGTAACGTTCAGTAAAATCAAAATGTACAAAACCGCCAAAGAAATTTGGGAGAAGTTAATTCAACTTTGCGAAGGCAATGAACAAACCAAGGAAAACAATCTTTCAGTTGTTGTGCAGAAGTTCGACAACATCAGAATGAAGATTGGAGAAACAATGCACGAATTTGATGAAAGAACCAGCTGTATCATCAACGAACTGAATGCAGTTGGAAAAGTGTATACAAATAAAGAAGTAGCGTTGAAAGTAATCAGAGGACTTCCCAAAGAATGGGATGTCAAAACTATGGCAATGAGGTAATCAAAAGATCTGAACAAAGTTGAACTTCATGATTTATTTGCTGACTTGAAAGCATATGAGTTTGAACTTCAAACTCGAGAAGGAGAACCATCTACCCCAGCAGCAACTACTGCCTTGACTGCTGTTAGAAGTGAACCAACTGGTTCAGTTGAGAAAGCTGCTGATCAACTGAGCAATGATGCTATGTCACTATTCATTAAGAAATTTGGAAGATTCATGAGGAAAAATCAAGGAAATTTTCAGAAGAATTATCAAAGAAACAACTCTAGAGAAGAGTCTAATGTATGTTACAATTGTGGCAAATCTGGTCACTTTATTGCTAACTGTCTCAAGCCGAAAAAGGACAATCAAGTCTCAACTGAAAGAAAGAAGAAAGTGTATGAGCATAAGAAGAGATCTAAGGACGACAAGAAGCCTTACAGAAAGAAACATGAAGTACTCCTAGCTGAAGATAGCAAAGCCAAATGGGCAGAAACTGACAGCGAAGAGTCAGAATCAGAAAGTTCTTACAGTTCTAGTGAGGATGAAGAAGAAGTAAAATGTCTGATGGCTGATAACATAGAAGATCTATCAAACAATTCAGCAGGTATTTGATTTTAGTTCAACTGATTTTACAAGAGAAGAACTTATATCAACTCTTCATGACATGGTCAGTGAGTATCAAAAGCTTGCTTTATCATTTGAAAAAATCAGAGGAAAGCAAGATAATCCCAAAGACAATAAGACAAAAACTGATGAATCAGTTGATATGTTGAGTCTGAGAAGGGAGATTGCTGAACTCAGCAATGAAAGAAGCAGGAATCAATTAATGATTCAAAAATTGTTGCTTGAAAATTCAAAGCACAATGAGCTTATTCAGGCTTGGAACAAATCATCTAAAGCTTTAACTAATATACAGAATTCTCAGAAATCAGTTGAAGATAAAACTGGTTTAGGATTCTGTAGTAAAGATGATTCGTCTTCCCAAGATACTCAACCAAAACTGAATATGAACAAAAGGAAATATATTCACTTTGTAAAATCAGTTATGGTACAAGAACAAGCAGAGTCGAGTAAACTGATTGTACAGCCATCTCAGAATATGAATAAAGGAAAGAGATGTGGGATTGGGTATAATCCAAAAAGTAAGACTGACTCATGGAGTCAGCAACTAAAAACTCTTAGCAGAAAATATTCAAATGGCTACTCAAACTACTACAACAGTAAGCCAGTTCAGAAAAGATATCGGTTGAATAATCAGTTGAAAAAGGGGAAAACACATGTTGTATCATCCACACACCATACACAAAGCACAAACAGACAAGGAAGGATCATATGGAATACAGCAACAGGACGGTCAGTTAGACTGATTCAAGTCTGGATTCCTAAAGGACTAATCAACTTTGGACCCAAATAAAAAGGGGTACCAAAATCTTATTTTGTGTTTAATTGCAGAAAGTAGGTACAAGCATTGGATCAATATGGTATTTGGACAGTGGATGTTCACGACATATGACAGGAGATTCAAATTTATTATCTCAACTGGTCAAATACACTGGTCCAAACATCAGTTTTGGGGATAACTTCAAAGGTAAAACTGTGGGTAAGGGTAAGCTTATCCATGATAACTTCACCATTAATGATGTTTTATTAGTCGAGAATCTTAAGTATAATCTGATAAGTATTAGTCAGTTATGCGATAATGGATTCTCAGTTCAGTTTGACAAACACTCCTGTTCAGTCAAAAACCCAACTGAAGAGATTATTCTAACTGGCAAAAGGTGTGGAAACACCTACAAAGTCAGCTGGAATGATCAACCTTATACACCAGTATGCTTTATTGCATCTAAATCAACTCAAAACTGGTTGTGGCATAAAAGGTTAAATCATTTAAATTTTAAATCCCTTGCCTATCTGAGTAAGCATGAACTTGTAACTGGTTTGCCCAAAATAAATTTTTCAAAAGAAAAACTTTGCTCAGCATGTCAGTATGGAAAACAAGTACGATCCTCTTTCAAAAACAAAGGCTGTAAATCTTCATCCCGATGCTTAGAATTATTGCACATGGATCTCTTTGGTCCAATACCAGTCATGAGCTTAGGGGGAATGAAATATACCTTGGTGGTCGTAGATGACTTTTTAAGATTCACTTGGGTTATATTTCTCAAATCCAAAGACCATACGACTGCACAACTGATTAAACTCTTCAAAAGACTTTTAAATGAAAAATCAGTTGGAATTGATCGAATCAGATCTGATCGAGGAACTGAATTCATCAATCAAACACTCTCAAGCTTTTTAGAAAATACTGGAATCAAGCATGAGCTCTCAGCAGCAAGAACACCTCAGCAAAACGGTGTAGCTGAGAGAAGAAATCGGACTCTTAAAGAAGCTGCTAGAACAATGCTTGCTGATTCTGGTATTTCTCAAAGATTTTGGGCAGAAGCAGTAAACACTACATGCTATACTCAGAACAGATCGATGATTAATAAGAACCACATGAAAACACCATATGAGATCTGGCATGGAAGAAAAATCATAATCACTTACTTCAAAATATTTGGCTGTAAATGCTTCATTCATGATAATGGTAAAAATTATTTAAAGGCTTTTGATGCAAGATCTGCAGAAGGAATTTTCCTTGGATATTCATCAGTTAGCATAGCTTACAGAGTATTTAATAAGAAAACCTTAAATGTTGAAGAATCTGCACATGTTGATTTTGATGAAACAGCACTAATTGATAAGTCAGCTGATCAAGTTGAGCTAGCTAATCAATTTACAGATATCAGTCTGGAAGATGATGACTCAGACGAAAGTCGTAATAATCAAAATATCCTTCATACATCTGAACCTGAGATATTGGATCAACCAGCTGAATTAGAAGCAAATCTTGACAATCATTTAGTGGAGCAAACTAATGTGAATCAGTTAACAACTGAACTAGCTCCAACTAAAACTGAGAACAATCAGTTACCTAACGAAGAATTTGCTGACAGTGTAGCAACAAATGCTGAACTTAGATGGAAGAAATCACACCCTCCAGAACTGGTAATAGGTAACCCATCTGATCCAGTAAGAACAAGAAACCAGATGCTCAATCTATTTACTCATTCAGCTTTTGTATCTCAATTAGAACCAACAAAAACTGACGAAGCTCTTGCTGATCCGAATTGGATTAATGCAATGCAAGAAGAGCTAAATCAGTTCTTTCATAACATTGTCTGGAACTTAGTTCCAAGACCAGCTTTTAAAACTGTTATAGGAACAAAATGGGTGTACAGAAACAAACTGAACGAAGATGGTTCAGTTGTGCGCAACAAAGCAAGGCTAGTGGCACAAGGATATAGACAAGAAGAATGAATTGATTATGATGAAACATATGCACCAGTTGCAAGACTAGAGGCAATCAGAATATTTCTTGCCTATGCATCCTTCAAGAACTTTAAAGTCTATCAAATGGATGTGAAAAGTGCATTCCTAAATGGCCAATTGCAGGAAGAAGTCTACGTTGAACAACCTCCAGGTTTTGTCGATCATAACTACCCTGATCATGTCTATTATTTGAACAAAGCATTATATGGTCTCAAACAAGCTCCAAGCACTTGGTATGAAACCCTTTCAAAATCCCTAACTGATCATGATTTTTCTGTTGGATCAGTTGATAAGACTTTGTTTAAATTTTCGAAAAATGATCATATCTTACTTGTTCAAATTTACGTTGATGACATTATTTTTGGGTCAACTAACCCCAAATTGTGCAAGAAATTTTCCAAGTTGATGCAGGATAAGTTCGAGATGAGCATGATGGGTGAGCTGACATTCTTTCTTGGTTTACAAGTGAAGCAACTGGATTCAGGAACATTTATCAGTCAAACCAAATATACCAAGGAATTGCTGAAGAAATTTGGCATGGAATCTTGTTCAGCAGCAAGCACTCCAATGAGCTCATCAGTTAAATTAGACACTGATCAAGGGAGAATATCAGTTGAGACAACACTATACAGAGGTTTAATAGGTTCATTATTGTACCTAACTGCTAGTCGTCCTGATATTATGTTTGTTGTATACATATGTGCAAGATTTCAAGCTAACCCTAAGCAATCACACTTTTTTGCTGCCAAACGTATCTTGAAATATCTTAAAGGCACGGAAAATGTTGGATTATGGTACTCTAAAGACTCATCTTTCAATTTAGTTGGCTATTCAGATGCAGATTATGCAGGATGCAAACTTGATCGGAAAAGTACAAGTGGATCATGTCAGTTTCTTGGAGACAGACTGATCTCTTGGTTTAGTAAAAAAACAAACATCCATAGCAACTTCCACAACTGAAGCAGAATATCTTGCTGCTGGAAGCTGCTGTTCCTAATTACTCTGGATTCAGCAACAATTGAAAGATTATGGTGTTGATGCAAAGGAATCACCAATATTCTGTGATAACACGAGTACAATTGCTTTTACATACAATCCGTACTTTTTACCATTCAAAATTTGCGGAAAAATTAAAATTTTTATTTAATATAAAATAATCTACAATATTTGCCATAAAATACCACAACCAAATCCCCCATAAGAAAAGTTGTCAAAAGAGTCATTCATAAAATATTTGAAATTCAACATCACCAATAAAATCTGCTAATTAAATACTTGCTCAAAACATCTCCCATCACATCATATAAATCAGAGTATTTTTAAACTTTGCATAAAAACGTAAACATGGCGGTCCATGGGTTTAGCCTCCCGCTCAGTCCAAGCCTGCCACTTGGTCGCCACCTCTTGTCTCCTCATCAACATAAGCACCTGCATCGATCAAGTCTAGTGGGTCTAAAGACTCAACACGTATAAACTGGGAATAACGAGTATTACATAATAAAACCACATACAACTTCAAAATATAACATATATACTTGAAACTTAAACTTTGCGTAATAAACTTAAACTATTAATAAACTTAAACTTTCATAATAACTTTGAACTCTCATAAACTTCTTTGAACTTGAACATACATACTTTAAAACTTGAACTTGCATAATAACTTGAACTTTCATAAACTTGAGCTTTGCATAAACTTTGAACATACATGCATACATAATATGACGTGCCATCACATAAACTTTTCTTTAAACATGCTTTCATACTTCAACATACTTAACTTCATCATTTTGCTTAGAGGATGTTTCAAAGCAAGTGACCCATAACATAATAAATATCTGATCAGAAAAACCACAGTACTGGGCTGACAGGGACGTATCCACTGCCACATACATGAGATCCCTGTTCATAATTTAACAGGCCAGTTGATCCACGTTCATAATTTAACGCTTCACAACCACGATCTAACCCGTTCATAATTTAACGGGCGGATTGGTCCCCGTTCATAATTTAACGCTTTCCAATCCTAACTTCAAACCCGTTCATAATTTAACGGGGTGGAGAGGTCCTCGGCCACGTTCACCGACTTTCAAACCCATTCACTTTTGGTCACAAGACATTTAGCATACCTCAAAAACTTCAAATATTTTCTTTGCACGTCATACATACTTACTTTGCATTGAGGGATTCGTTGGATGTCAATCGGGTCGTTGCTGCAACATACTAATATGAATACATAAACTTAACTTGTACAACTTAAACGTAAATGTCATGCTTAATCCCAAGCTAAATAGATTCTTAAAACATTCTATAATTTCCCATGACATAACCCTGTAAAACATCATATTAAACCATGGTATAAAACCTCAAACCAAACCTTAAATAATAAAAGAATATAACTAAAATCTGAAGGTACACGGACCCCGCCCCTAGGTCCGTATCATGGTCCGTGTCCGTGCGCTTAAAAATTATTGTGATGAAATAAGAAGGCACGGACACCGTGCCCACCTCCGTGTCCGGGTCCGTGTCCGCTCTGTTCGACGAATTATTTTATGAAAATTTTGCGACATGTCAATTCTCCCAATTAACACATAAGGCATCAAGATTCATCACTATGAGACCATTCTAGGACACCATAACAATGAACTAAACTTTTATAATCACTCTACAATTCATACGACCCAAAATATTGTCATTTATATTAAAGTTTATTTCTTACGACATCTTAATAATTTAAGCTCTTAACGACATGAATCAAAACCTCAAAAATACTCTAAACATCATTACTAACTTTCTTATATGCAGCAACGATCACCCGTCGATCCCCAACAAAGCCTGCAACATAAAAACTTCAAGAACATATTAAAATTCATAACTTTCTTGAAACACGATTTGAGCAGTCATACTAAAAACTCCATAACTCACTCGTTTTTAATCCAAAAAACTATAATTTTATATCAAATCGAACGTATCGAAAATATCTACGTTTTTGTTGTTAAAAGTTTTCTCAAAATCTTTACTGAAAAATCGCAGTATTTTACAGAACAGCAAAAACGTTTCTAAAAAATGCAGTTTGAGCAGTCCTACGAAAAATATCATAACTCACTCGTTTTTAATCCAAATAACTCGAATTTTATATCAAATCGAACGTATCGAAAAGATCTACGTTTTTATAGTTAAATGTTTTCTCAAAATCTTTACTGAAAAATCGCAGTATTTTTCAGAACAACAAAAACGTTTCTAAAAAAATTCAGTTTGAGTAGTCCTACGAAAAACATCATAACTCACTCGTTTTTAATCCAAATAACTCGAATTTTATATCAAATCGAACGTATCAAAAAGATCTACGTTTTTGTAGTTAAAAGATTTCTCAAAATCTTTACTGAAAAATCGCAGTATTTTACAGAACAGCAAAAACGTTTTTAAAAAAATGCAGTTTGAGCAGTCCTACGAAAAACGCCATAACTCACTCAATTTGCATCCAAATATTTCGAATTTTATATCAAATCGAAGGCATCGAAAAGGTTACGATTTTCACGTTGAAAGTTTTCTCAAAATCAATACCGAAAAATCACAGTATTTTACAGAACCGCAAAAACGTGAATTTGGTGATCCAAAATTGTTTCAAACTTGATCTAGACGTGATTGCTCAAACTTCTACGCATCGCACATATAATTTTCGCATAAATAACAACACAACGCATAATATGACAAGATCGATGCATCAAGAACAGAATATACGTGCCTTTTGATATTTAAAAATACCGTAACAACGATACCGAAGCGGAGACGATACGGGAGACGATCCGGGATGAACTTTGCTCTATTTTTCTTTGAATAAACTAAACTAAACTTGCTGGAATTTTATAAAGAAGATGCGTTTGATGAAGGGAGAGGGGAGAGGAAATAATTGGAGAAGTGATTGAGAATGGAGAGTTTGGGAAACATTTCCATCTCCTTAGTCAAAGGGTTTGAAAGGTTTGTTTTTGTGTTTTGTTTTGCATGTGTGTGTGTACGTGTATTTGTGTGTGTGAATGTGTGAGTTGTGTGTAAATTTAAATTAAAATATTTGAATATGTGTATGTGTGCATTAGGAGACAAATGGTTAATGTGTTTGACTAAGAATAAAATGAATAATACATGTGTATAAAATATTCAAAGTGTGTGTGCTTGCAAATTTAAATAAATTATTTAATTAAAAATAATTAAGGATTTTAACTTAATAAAATAAAATACTAATAATCAATTACTATACTAAATAAAAAAATGATAACTCTTTACTACAAATAATACATCCCTAACTTAAAATAAAATCCACTATTAATAAACTTTTAAAAATATAAACTCCTGAAATAACTTAATATTTAAATTAGGCTTTACTACTATTAAAACTTCATAAATTATTTAAAATACCCAATCCTAACTTAAAATAAAATCTCTCCATTAAATCACTAAAAATCATCCCTAAATTTGAATTAAATTATACATGTTTTAAATCTCAAAAGTTTAAAATCTTAAAATCACTTAATAAATTAAATTAAGCTTTAAAATATTAAAACTTCATAAATCATTTAAAATGCCTCAAACCTAACTTAAAATAAAATAACACTTTTTAAAATTTACTAAAAATTGTCCCGGTCTCCATTCATCGATCTCGCATCGAATAATCGCCTGAAACATAAAACTCAAGAAACATTTTATCTTGCATCAATTAAACATAAATAATTAATATAATGAAATAAGCATGCATTAAAATCTTTTAATAAAATACATAAGAAATTTATTAACTTGCACACACGTGGTTCATATGGATCTAAAATTTTCGGAACTTCACAATCTATCCCCCTTAATTTGAATTTCGTCCCCGAAATTCGCTAATCCTCAATAATCCAAAAGTATAGATTCTGAATTCTAGTATTCCAAAAATCCACGCTACCGCTGCGCTACTCTGATAAATATTTAAGTCTTATGTTGTCCTTACATCTCTTCAATCCTAATTAAATTTCCTACCAAAAATCTCGTTTGCGATTCACAACTTAAAACGACTTATGGTAACATTAGTTTACTTTACTACAACTCGAATTCTGAATTTTCTCGCCGTTCCCAATATTAGAAATGGAGGCTCAAACTTATCGTATCATACCTTCCTTATATTATACCCATAATGTTCAATGACCTATTACATTTGCATTTACGCAGTTCATCTTAAAAAAATTTCTTAGCACCCAAAAATTATTGATCATCTTCTGTCATCGGCAATACACTTAAAAGTTAAACCTTATCTTACCTCATAATAATATTAACCTACAACTCTTGAATCTATTCTTTACCTTAAGATACAAACTTACAAAACTTAGCTATTACAAGTACATCTAAATTACAAAGTTGTTGTCAATCTTAAATTTCGAGTAAGGGATACGATAAGTATAAAAATCTATAAGATTTTTAAACAAAATAAATTATGACATCTCATTATAATAATGAGATATGATATATATAATTATTTAAACATGTTCAATATTATATATACCATATTTTTACCATAAAATTATACAAATACATACATATACCAACGGTCATAAAACGGTAACAAACGGCTATATTTTTTTTTTCTCTCTATAAATACCATCTCACAAATTCATTCAATCACTCCAACTTTCTCTTCTTTTCTAAAACCTATTCTTCATCAAATTTTTCGAAGAAAAAGAAGATGGCTCTTGCAAAGTAATTTTCAATTATTTAATTATTATATTTACGATTCTTGTATTTATCGGAGAATATCCTCCTCATGTTTTTTCTTTATTTTTACGATTACTTGTAATTGTTGTTTATCCATTACTTTGTATTGTAATATTCATTAATTAATAAAATTCATCGTGATTTGTCGTACCTCCATGGCAAACTTTTAGATTTCTTACTCAATAAAAATCTTAATATTCATTGATTGATAACTTATGTTGAACACCACTAATTCCCTTTTGTATTTATTTCACCCACAAAAATTTCCATACTAACAAATATTTCATACATTTTAAATTCAACTTACGCAATCCAAATAGTTTTAGATAACATAATTCCAACACACATATTTACTTATTCCCAATTTTCTTAATAACTTACAAAAAAAATTTCTCAAGACCAGATGTCTACTTAAATCTTTTCATACATCTATCGAGTAACCTAACCATCGATCATACTCAACTTTCTAGAAAATAAAATTCCAACAAAAGTATAGTCCTAGCTGTTAAGATCATTGATAAAAACTTATAACACATAAATCTTAAGTTCCCAAAAATTTTGCTAACTCATTGTCTACTCTTATAATTTAGTTAATTGAGCAACTTTTACCTCAAATCGTTATCATTCTAAATTCTTAATTTTCCGCAACATTAATTCACTAGCGCCTAACTTTCGAGCCAAATATCAATTCATCTTACAACTCCCTTGATTACCATTTCTTATAATATTATAACCCAAATACTTCAATGTTCTAATGATCTCTTCGAGCTTAAATCCCTGAGATTTCTATCATTTAAACCATTCAATTCTCATTTACCGCTAAACTAGTTCACCCAATTTCTTAAAATTGTAGCATAAATTCTTAATTTCCTAAAAAAAATTACCCAATAATTTCAAAATTCCACAATTACCCATAAGTTGTTGGCATTCTTAATTCCATCTTATAAGTTTCTCGTAACATAAAGTTCGACAATCTTAAGCTTATTAAACCCAAAATCAATTTCCAAAACATATCTTACATTTCTATTAACATTTAAAATCCCAAGTGTTCCTCAAAAGTTCGTATTTAATCCTAAAAAAAATTCGGACTTTGCAATTTGGCCCTTAAAGTTCCCAAAATTTATATTTTTGTCCCTACAACTCTTTGAAATTTGCATCTTCATACCCATAAATTTTTCGACTTAACCCCATTAACCTTAAAATTCTTTAACTAAAAATTAAATCCCAAAATTTGGTAAATTCGAAAATAATCCCTTAGAATATTGATTTGCACTTAGGTCTTTAAAATTTTCAATTCGTGCAATTCAATCCTTAAATCCAACTGGGAAGACATGCATCCTAAATAAATTCTACGTCTTTATATTTCTAAAGATCGTCGTAGTCCCGAACCATTAATCCTTTAATGGAGTTCTAAAAGAATCAACTCAGCTAACAACCATGAATCATCAGAAATTTCTTATAAAATCTACAAGTCCCAAAAGCATTCATCATTATCAAGTTTAACTTATGACCCACAAGTATACCATTAGTACTACTAACCAAAAATTAATATAGACAAATCATTTACAACTTTTCCTGATGCCCAAAAGCAAAATTCTTACTCATGTCCAATTCCACCACACCAGCGTGCAAGAAAATTAAATAATTTTTCATTTCATGTCATAACATGCATAAAAAAAAATTTTAAAGATCCATTCTCAACTCATAACGACATGTAAACTTGTACTCCAAAACGTATGTCATGTAAACATACAGGTGATAGCATTTAAAACATGCACATGCTGAAATCATGACTCCAAGCTTACTACTTAAGAGATTTTAAAATTTTAGAACTTACAGACTTGAGGTGCGACTTCGTGAACTTCTTGCGACTGGCAGTAGGCATAACCCTTTACAAGAACACCGCTCTGATATCAACTGAAACGAACCGTACTTTTTACCATTCAAAATTTGCGGAAAAATTAAAATTTTTCTTTAATATAAAATAATCTTCAATATTTGCCATAAAATACCACAACCAAATCCCCCATAAGAAACGTTGTCAAAAGAGTCATTCATAAAATATTTGAAATTCAACATCACCAATAAAATCTGCTAATTAAATACTTGCTCAAAACATCTCCCATCACATCATATAAATCAGAGTATTTTTAAACTTTGCATAAAAACGTAAACATGGCGGTCTTTGGGTTTAGCCTCCCGCTAAGTCCAAGCCTGCCACTTGGTCGCCACCTCTTGTCTCCTCATCAACATAAGCACCTGCATCGATCAAGTCTAGTGAGTCTAAAGACTCAACACGTATAAACTGGGAATAACGAGTATTACATAATAAAACCACATACAACTTCAAAATATAACATATATACTTGAAACTTAAACTTTGCGTAATAAACTTAAACTATTAATAAACTTAAACTTTCATAATAACTTTGAACTCTCATAAACTTCTTTGAACTTGAACATACATACTTTAAAACTTGAACTTGCATAATAACTTGAACTTTCATAAACTTGAGCTTTGCATAAACTTTGAACATACATGCATACATAATATGACGTGCCATCACATAAACTTTTCTTTAAACATGCTTTCATACTTCAACATACTTAACTTCATCATTTTGCGTAGAGGATGTTTCAAAGCAAGTGACCCATAACATAATAAATATCTGATCAGACAAACCACAATACTGGGCTGACAGGGACGTATCCACTGCCACATACATGAGATCCCTGTTCATAATTTAACAGGCCAGTTGATCCACGTTCATAATTTAACGCTTCACAACCACGATCTAACCCGTTCATAATTTAACGGGCGGATTGGTCCCCGTTCATAATTTAACGCTTTCCAATCCTAACTTCAAACCCGTTCATAATTTAACGGGGTGGAGAGGTCCTCGGCCACGTTCACCGACTTCCAAACCCATTCACTTTTGGTCACAAGACATTTAGCATACCTCAAAAACTTCAAATATTTTCTTTGCACGTCATACATACTTACTTTGCATTGAGGGATTCGTTGGATGTCAATCGGGTCGTTGCTGCAACATACTAATATGAATACATAAACTTAACTTGTACAACTTAAACGTAAATGTCATGCTTAATCCCAAGCTAAATAGATTCTTAAAACATTCTATAATTTCCCATGACATAACCCTGTAAAACATCATATTAAACCATGGTATAAAACCTCAAACCAAACCTTAAATAATAAAAGAATATAACTAAAATCTGAAGGTACACGGACCCCGCCCCTAGGTCCGTATCATGGTCCGTGTCCGTGCGCTTAAAAATTATTGTGATGAAATAAGAAGGCACGGACACCGTGCCCACCTCCGTGTCCGGGTCCGTGTCCGCTCTGTTCGACGAATTATTTTATGAAAATTTTGCGACATGTCAATTCTCCCAATTAACACATAAGACATCAAGATTCATCACTATGAGACCATTCTAGGACACCATAACAATGAACTAAACTTTTATAATCACTCTACAATTCATACGACCCAAAATATTGTCATTTATATTAAAGTTTATTTCTTACGACATCTTAATAATTTAAGCTCTTAACGACATGAATCAAAACCTCAAAAATACTCTAAACATCATTACTAACTTTCTTATATGCAGCAACGATCACCCGTCGATCCCCAACAAAGCCTGCAACATAAAAACTTCAAGAACATATTAAAATTCATAACTTTCTTGAAACACGATTTGAGCAGTCATACTAAAAACTCCATAACTCACTCGTTTTTAATCCAAATAACTATAATTTTATATCAAATCGAACGTATCGAAAATATCTACGTTTTTGTTGTTAAAAGTTTTCTCAAAATCTTTACTGAAAAATCGCAGTATTTTACAGAACAGCAAAAACGTTTCTAAAAAATGCAGTTTGAGCAGTCCTACGAAAAATATCATAACTCACTCGTTTTTAATCCAAATAACTCGAATTTTATATCAAATCGAACGTATCGAAAAGATCTACGTTTTTATAGTTAAACGTTTTCTCAAAATCTTTACTGAAAAATCGCAGTATTTTTCAGAACAACAAAAACGTTTCTAAAAAAATTCAGTTTGAGTAGTCCTACGAAAAACATCATAACTCACTCGTTTTTAATCCAAATAACTCGAATTTTATATCAAATCGAACGTATCAAAAAGATCTACGTTTTTGTAGTTAAAAGATTTCTCAAAATCTTTACTGAAAAATCGCAGTATTTTACAGAACAGCAAAAACGTTTTTAAAAAAATGCAGTTTGAGCAGTCCTACGAAAAACGCCATAACTCACTCAATTTGCATCCAAATATTTCGAATTTTATATCAAATCGAAGGCATCGAAAAGGTTACGATTTTCACGTTGAAAGTTTTCTCAAAATCAATACCGAAAAATCACAGTATTTTACAGAACCGCAAAAACGTGAATTTGGTGATCCAAAATTGTTTCAAACTTGATCTAGACGTGATTGCTCAAACTTCTACGCATCGCACATATAATTTTCGCATAAATAACAACACAACGCATAATATGACAAGATCGATGCATCAAGAACAGAATATACGTGCCTTTTGATATTTAAAAATACCGTAACAACGATACCGAAGCGGAGACGATACGGGAGACGATCCGGGATGAACTTTGCTCTATTTTTCTTTGAATAAACTAAACTAAACTTGCTGGAATTTTATAAAGAAGATGCGTTTGATGAAGGGAGAGGGGAGAGGAAATAATTGGAGAAGTGATTGAGAATGGAGAGTTTGGGAAACATTTCCATCTCCTTAGTCAAAGGGTTTGAAAGGTTTGTTTTTGTGTTTTGTTTTGCATGTGTGTGTGTACGTGTATTTGTGTGTGTGAATGTGTGAGTTGTGTGTAAATTTAAATTAAAATATTTGAATATGTGTATGTGTGCATTAGGAGACAAATGGTTAATGTGTTTGACTAAGAATAAAATGAATAATACATGTGTATAAAATATTCAAAGTGTGTGTGCTTGCAAATTTAAATAAATTATTTAATTAAAAATAATTAAGGATTTTAACTTAATAAAATAAAATACTAATAATCAATTACTATACTAAATAAAAAAATGATAACTCTTTACTACAAATAATACATCCCTAACTTAAAATAAAATCCACTATTAATAAACTTTTAAAAATATAAACTCCTGAAATAACTTAATATTTAAATTAGGCTTTACTACTATTAAAACTTCATAAATTATTTAAAATACCCAATCCTAACTTAAAATAAAATCTCTCCATTAAATCACTAAAAATCATCCCTAAATTTGAATTAAATTATACATGTTTTAAATCTCAAAAGTTTAAAATCTTAAAATCACTTAATAAATTAAATTAAGCTTTAAAATATTAAAACTTCATAAATCATTTAAAATGCCTCAAACCTAACTTAAAATAAAATAACACTTTTTAAAATTTACTAAAAATTGTCCCGGTCTCCATTCATCGATCTCGCATCGAATAATCGCCTGAAACATAAAACTCAAGAAACATTTTATCTTGCATCAATTAAACATAAATAATTAATATAATGAAATAAGCATGCATTAAAATCTTTTAATAAAATACATAAGAAATTTATTAACTTGCACACACGTGGTTCATATGGATCTAAAATTTTCGGAACTTCACAATCTATCCCCCTTAATTTGAATTTCGTCCCCGAAATTCGCTAATCCTCAATAATCCAAAAGTATAGATTCTGAATTCTAGTATTCCAAAAATCCACGCTACCGCTGCGCTACTCTGATAAATATTTAAGTCTTATGTTGTCCTTACATCTCTTCAATCCTAATTAAATTTCCTACCAAAAATCTCGTTTGCGATTCACAACTTAAAACGACTTATGGTAACATTAGTTTACTTTACTACAACTCGAATTCTGAATTTTCTCGCCGTTTCCCAATATTAGAAATGGAGGCTCAAACTTATCGTATCATACCTTCCTTATATTATACCCATAATGTTCAATGACCTATTACATTTGCATTTACGCAGTTCATCTTAAAAAAATTTCTTAGCACCCAAAAATTATTGATCATCTTCTGTCATCGGCAATACACTTAAAAGTTAAACCTTATCTTACCTCATAATAATATTAACCTACAACTCTTGAATCTATTCTTTACCTTAAGATACAAACTTACAAAACTTAGCTATTACAAGTACATCTAAATTACAAAGTTGTTGTCAATCTTAAATTTCGAGTAAGGGATACGATAAGTATAAAAATCTATAAGATTTTTAAACAAAATAAATTATGACATCTCATTATAATAATGAGATATGATATATATAATTATTTAAACATGTTCAATATTATATATACCATATTTTTACCATAAAATTATACAAATACATACATATACCAACGGTCATAAAACGGTAACAAACGGCTATATTTTTTTTTTCTCTCTATAAATACCATCTCACAAATTCATTCAATCACTCCAACTTTCTCTTCTTTTCTAAAACCTATTCTTCATCAAATTTTTCGAAGAAAAAGAAGATGACTCTTGCAAAGTAATTTTCAATTATTTAATTATTATATTTACGATTCTTGTATTTATCGGAGAATATCCTCCTCATGTTTTTTCTTTATTTTTACGATTACTTGTAATTGTTGTTTATCCATTACTTTGTATTGTAATATTCATTAATTAATAAAATTCATCGTGATTTGTCGTACCTCCATGGCAAACTTTTAGATTTCTTACTCAATAAAAATCTTAATATTCATTGATTGATAACTTATGTTGAACACCACTAATTCCCTTTTGTATTTATTTCACCCACAAAAATTTCCATACTAACAAATATTTCATACATTTTAAATTCAACTTACGCAATCCAAATAGTTTTAGATAACATAATTCCAACACACATATTTACTTATTCCCAATTTTCTTAATAACTTACAAAAAAAATTTCTCAAGACCAGATGTCTACTTAAATCTTTTCATACATCTATCGAGTAACCTAACCATCGATCATACTCAACTTTCTAGAAAATAAAATTCCAACAAAAGTATAGTCCTAGCTGTTAAGATCATTGATAAAAACTTATAACACATAAATCTTAAGTTCTCAAAAATTTTGCTAACTCATTGTCTACTCTTATAATTTAGTTAATTGAGCAACTTTTACCTCAAATCGTTATCATTCTAAATTCTTAATTTTCCGCAACATTAATTCACTAGCGCCTAACTTTCGAGCCAAATATCAATTCATCTTACAACTCCCTTGATTACCATTTCTTATAATATTATAACCCAAATACTTCAATGTTCTAATGATCTCTTCGAGCTTAAATCCCCGAGATTTCTATCATTTAAACCATTCAATTCTCATTTACCGCTAAACTAGTTCACCCAATTTCTTAAAATTGTAGCATAAATTCTTAATTTCCTAAAAAAAATTACCCAATAATTTCAAAATTCCACAATTACCCATAAGTTGTTGGCATTCTTAATTCCATCTTATAAGTTTCTCGTAACATAAAGTTCGACAATCTTAAGCTTATTAAACCCAAAATCAATTTCCAAAACATATCTTACATTTCTATTAACATTTAAAATCCCAAGTGTTCCTCAAAAGTTCGTATTTAATCCTAAAAAAAATTCGGACTTTGCAATTTGGCCCTTAAAGTTCCCAAAATTTATATTTTTGTCCCTACAACTCTTTGAAATTTGCATCTTCATACCCATAAATTTTTCGACTTAACCCCATTAACCTTAAAATTCTTTAACTAAAAATTAAATCCCAAAATTTGGTAAATTCGAAAATAATCCCTTAGAATATTGATTTGCACTTAGGTCTTTAAAATTTTCAATTCGTGCAATTCAATCCTTAAATCCAACTGGGAAGACATGCATCCTAAATAAATTCTACGTCTTTATATTTCTAAAGATCGTCGTAGTCCCGAACCATTAATCCTTTAATGGAGTTCTAAAAGAATCAACTCAGCTAACAACCATGAATCATCAGAAATTTCTTATAAAATCTACAAGTCCCAAAAGCATTCATCATTATCAAGTTTAACTTATGACCCACAAGTATACCATTAGTACTACTAACCAAAAATTAATATAGACAAATCATTTACAACTTTTCCTGATGCCCAAAAGCAAAATTCTTACTCATGTCCAATTCCACCACACCAGCGTGCAAGAAAATTAAATAATTTTTCATTTCATGTCATAACATGCATAAAAAAAAATTTTAAAGATCCATTCTCAACTCATAACGACATGTAAACTTGTACTCCAAAACGTATGTCATGTAAACATACAGGTGATAGCATTTAAAACATGCACATGCTGAAATCATGACTCCAAGCTTACTACTTAAGAGATTTTAAAATTTTAGAACTTACAGACTTGAGGTGCGACTTCGTGAACTTCTTGCGACTGGCAGTAGGCATAACCCTTTACAAGAACACCGCTCTGATATCAACTGAAACGAACCGTACTTTTTACCATTCAAAATTTGCGGAAAAATTAAAATTTTTCTTTAATATAAAATAATCTTCAATATTTGCCATAAAATACCACAACCAAATCCCCCATAAGAAACGTTGTCAAAAGAGTCATTCATAAAATATTTGAAATTCAACATCACCAATAAAATCTGCTAATTAAATACTTGCTCAAAACATCTCCCATCACATCATATAAATCAGAGTATTTTTAAACTTTGCATAAAAACGTAAACATGGCGGTCTTTGGGTTTAGCCTCCCGCTAAGTCCAAGCCTGTCACTTGGTCGCCACCTCTTGTCTCCTCATCAACATAAGCACCTGCATCGATCAAGTCTAGTGAGTCTAAAGACTCAACACGTATAAACTGGGAATAACGAGTATTACATAATAAAACCACATACAACTTCAAAATATAACATATATACTTGAAAGTTAAACTTTGCGTAATAAACTTAAACTATTAATAAACTTAAACTTTCATAATAACTTTGAACTCTCATAAACTTCTTTGAACTTGAACATACATACTTTAAAACTTGAACTTGCATAATAACTTGAACTTTCATAAACTTGAGCTTTGCATAAACTTTGAACATACATGCATACATAATATGACGTGCCATCACATAAACTTTTCTTTAAACATGCTTTCATACTTCAACATACTTAACTTCATCATTTTGCGTAGAGGATGTTTCAAAGCAAGTGACCCATAACATAATAAATATCTGATCAGACAAACCACAATACTGGGCTGACAGGGACGTATCCACTGCCACATACATGAGATCCCTGTTCATAATTTAACAGGCCAGTTGATCCACGTTCATAATTTAACGCTTCACAACCACGATCTAACCCGTTCATAATTTAACGGGCGGATTGGTCCCCGTTCATAATTTAACGCTTTCCAATCCTAACTTCAAACCCGTTCATAATTTAACGGGGTGGAGAGGTCCTCGGCCACGTTCACCGACTTCCAAACCCATTCACTTTTGGTCACAAGACATTTAGCATACCTCAAAAACTTCAAATATTTTCTTTGCACGTCATACATACTTACTTTGCATTGAGGGATTCGTTGGATGTCAATCGGGTCGTTGCTGCAACATACTAATATGAATACATAAACTTAACTTGTACAACTTAAACGTAAATGTCATGCTTAATCCCAAGCTAAATAGATTCTTAAAACATTCTATAATTTCCCATGACATAACCCTGTAAAACATCATATTAAACCATGGTATAAAACCTCAAACCAAACCTTAAATAATAAAAGAATATAACTAAAATCTGAAGGTACACGGACCCCGCCCCTAGGTCCGTATCATGGTCCGTGTCCGTGCGCTTAAAAATTATTGTGATGAAATAAGAAGGCACGGACACCGTGCCCACCTCCGTGTCCGGGTCCGTGTCCGCTCTGTTCGACGAATTATTTTATGAAAATTTTGCGACTTGTCAATTCTCCCAATTAACACATAAGGCATCAAGATTCATCACTATGAGACCATTCTAGGACACCATAACAATGAACTAAACTTTTATAATCACCCTACAATTCATACGACCCAAAATATTGTCATTTATATTAAAGTTTATTTCTTACGATATCTTAATAATTCAAGCTCTTAACGACATGAATCAAAACCTCAAAAATACTCTAAACATCATTACTAACTTTCTTATATGCAGCAACGATCACCCGTCGATCCCCAACAAAGCCTGCAACATAAAAACTTCAAGAACATATTAAAATTCATAACTTTCTTGAAACACGATTTGAGCAGTCATACTAAAAACTCCATAACTCACTCGTTTTTAATCCAAATAACTAGAATTTTATATCAAATCGAACGTATCGAAAATATCTACGTTTTTGTAGCCAAAAGTTTTCTCAAAATCTTTACTGAAAAATCGCAGTATTTTACAGAACAGCAAAAACGTTTCTAAAAAATGCAGTTTGAGCAGTCCTACGAAAAACATCATAACTCACTCGTTTTTAATCCAAATAACTCTAATTTTATATCAAATCGAACGTATCGAAAAGATCTACGTTTTTGTAGTTAAAAGTTTTCTCAAAATCTTTACTGAAAAATCGCAGTATTTTTTAGAACAACAAAAACGTTTCTAAAAAAATGCAGTTTGAGTAGTCCTACGAAAAACATCATAACTCACTCGTTTTTAATCCAAATAACTCGAATTCTATATCAAATCGAACGTATCGAAAAGATCTACGTTTTTGTAGTTAAAAGTTTTCTCAAAATCTTTACTGAAAAATCGCAGTATTTTACAGAACAGCAAAAACGTTTTTAAAAAAATGCAGTTTGAGCAGTCCTACGAAAAACGCCATAACTCACTCAATTTGCATCCAAATATTTCGAATTTTATATCAAATCGAAGGCATCGAAAAGGTCACGATTTTCACGTTGAAAGTTTTCTCAAAATCAATACCGAAAAATCGCAGTATTTTACAGAACAGCAAAAACGTGAATTTGGTGATCCAAAATTGTTTCAAACTTGATCTAGACGTGATTGCTCAAACTTCTACGCATCGCACATATAATTTTCGCATAAATAACAACACAACGCATAATATGACAAGATCGATGCATCAAGAACAGAATATACGTGCCTTTTGATATTTAAAAATACCGTAACAACGATACCGAAGCGGAGACGATACGGGAGACGATCCGGGATGAACTTTGCTCTATTTTTCTTTGAATAAACTAAACTAAACTTGCTGGAATTTTATAAAGAAGATGCGTTTGATGAAGGGAGAGCGGAGAGGAAATAATTGGAGAAGTGATTGAGAATGGAGAGTTTGGGAAACATTTCCATCTCCTTAGTCAAAGGGTTTGAAAGGTTTGAAAGGTTTGTTTTTGTGTTTTGTTTTGCATGTGTGTGTGTACGTGTATTTGTGTGTGTGAATGTGTGAGTTGTGTGTAAATTTAAATTAAAATATTTGAATATGTGTATGTGTGCATTAGGAGACAAATGGTTAATGTGTTTGACTAAGAATAAAATGAATAATACATGTGTATAAAATATTCAAAGTGTGTGTGCTTGCAAATTTAAATAAATTATTTAATTAAAAATAATTAAGGATTTTAACTTAATAAAATAAAATACTAATAATCAATTACTATACTAAATAAAAAAATGATAACTCTTTACTACAAATAATACATCCCTAACTTAAAATAAAATCCACTATTAATAAACTTTTAAAAATATAAACTCCTGAAATAACTTAATATTTAAATTAGGCTTTACTACTATTAAAACTTCATAAATTATTTAAAATACCCAATCCTAACTTAAAATAAAATCTCTCCATTAAATCACTAAAAATCATCCCTAAATTTGAATTAAATTATACATGTTTTAAATCTCAAAAGTTTAAAATCTTAAAATCACTTAATAAATTAAATTAAGCTTTAAAATATTAAAACTTCATAAATCATTTAAAATGCCTCAAACCTAACTTAAAATAAAATAACACTTTTTAAAATTTACTAAAAATTGTCCCGGTCTCCATTCATCGATCTCGCATCGAATAATCGCCTGAAACATAAAACTCAAGAAACATTTTATCTTGCATCAATTAAACATAAATAATTAATATAATGAAATAAGCATGCATTAAAATCCTTTAATAAAATACATAAGAAATTTATTAACTTGCACACACGTGGTTCATATGGATCTAAAATTTTCGGAACTTCACAAGTAATTCTTCCCAGTAGGGAAAACTAGCATAGAACACTTTGTCTTCTATAGCAGCTTTCTGTGCTTCCAGCGAAAAAGGATCAATGTTTGAACTACTTGCTCCTGCCATCTTTGAGTATTGTCTGCTGATACTTGTGACTAACTTCTCTACTCTTATTTATAGGCCAGGTCAAAGAAGATGAAAGGACACTCCTTTAAAAGACGATTAAAAGCCTTGGGATTTACTTAATCAGGATTATTTTATTTAATGCATTTATTTAGGGGGAATGAAGGTTTAAAAAATTAAATGAGAAGACAGTTGTTAGTGAATTCTCAACTGAAAGGAATCAGTTTTTCCTAACTGATCGTTCAGTTGATTATTCAACTAATCTTCTCATCAAAGTTAAATAATTAAACCTATTATATTCCACATCAAATGACATGACTGTCTGCTAATTCATGATGAATTTCAGTTTATAACGTGTACACATTTTTCACCGCTCATTATTTTACACACAAAATTACAGTACACGTACACATATTTTTACTCAACATTTTACTGGACTGACACGTGTCCAAGAATTCAAACAGTCATAAACATTAGTACTATTTCCCGCTTCATCTCAGTTTTCCCTTTACGAGAATCTTATCTTCCTAAAGAACTCTCACTTCTCCTAATTTTTATCCTGAGAAATATCAGAATTTCTCATACTTTCAAATGACAAACCAGATTCCAGCCCATCTTTTGAACGCCATGGCTATCAACTTCAACTCAATTATGACCATTACCGATGCTGATGTAAAGAAAGTATTTCAGCAACTGGAATCAGCAGGCTTAAGACCCTTTCTGGGTCTCTACGCTCAGGAAATTTATCCCAAAGAGCTTCACGACTTCTATACAACAGGATTCATCAATTCTGATGAAAACATTGCGGCTACCATCAATAACAAACTAATGATCATCTCTGAAGATTATTTTGGAAATTTGTTTTCACTGCCTTCTGATGGACTAGCACAAATTTCTGAGATCAAGGCATCGGAAATCGAAGAGATGCAAACTTTACTCTCTGCAGATGGACGGAAAATCAAAGTTTCCGATCCCAAGAAGGAGTTAAAACACGAAGTGCAACTGCTGGCAGATATTGTAGCCAAAGGGCTTTTGGCGAAGGCTGGGTCGTTTGCTGCTCTGACTCTGGAAAAGTTTCAACTCATCACCGTAATCATGACTGGACGACGAATCAACTGGAAGCATCTTCTATTCACTATATTGAAGAACATGTTCTCTTCTGCTAAGCAATCCAAAGGTTTTGCTGTCCAGCTCAGTTATCTGCTGAAAAACCAAGGGTTAATTGCTGATGATTCTGACTGATTAACAAGATTCAAGATATTCAATGCTAAAAACATTCTACCATCCAAAACCAAATTAGATCTTTCCCCTGAGAAATTCATCAAGATCAAAAAGGAAATAGGGATGGAGCAGGCTGCTCCCAAATCAGTCAAAGTTGCCAAGAATTTGACAAAGAAGAAAGAGTCAAAACGCAAACTGACCCTCAGTGATTCTGATCGTCAGAAGATTCTACCTCTTCAAATTGTCAAGAAACCAAGGACACTAAAGACCAAATCAATTGATCGTGTTAAACCCACATCCACTGATCAGGTAATGGATACAGGAACTCAACAGCCAATCCAAGATGTTTTCTCAAAGGAAGTTTCAGTTGCATCCTTAACTGAGGATCAGTTACCGTTATCCTCACTACTGCCAAACATCACTGCATCCAGCAAATCATCAAAACTTCCAGGGGTCAAAGCACCACTGATTAGTATCTCACCTTACTCTTCTTTACCATTTGCCAGACCCACCGGAATAATACTCAGAGAAAATATTGACGCAACCACATCAGGATTAACTATTCCACACATTTTAAGTGACTCTAAGGGCAAGAGTAAACTTCAAGAAGAACCCAGGCCCTCAAATGCAATTCAGACTCATATTGACCTTATCTGGCAAGAAGTCAATACATTTGCAGCAGAGAAGCACCAAGTTTTTGAGAAATGGGTCAATTTCAGAGTTAATGTTTTTGCTAAGGAACTACGCAATAAATCAAAGTTGAAAAGATTTATTGATCTAGAATGATTAGTGCTCAAAACAGTTAAGGCCTCCTCTATTCAGCAAGCTTTGCAAAGGAAGAAATATTTCTTTAACTTACATCGGGAACAAAAGTTGCAGCAAATAGTTGCTGAACTCAGGCAAAACTTTAATCCCCTTAGTCCAACTGCATTCAACGACAAAGCAGTCTATGCTCAATTGGAAACAAATCTGATAACACTACAAGCAGAAATTAAAGACTGGGAAATGGGTCAAGAGCTGATCATCCCAGAGATGTCTCAAAAAATTGCTGAAGAAGCTCCAGCTGATCATTCAGTTGGAAACCCAGTCACGGATCTTGCTGGTTCTTCATCTCAACCAGAAGGTATTTCATCAATTGCTCCATCTTCATTCGACACAGCACCTACAACTAATATTCCTAAGATGTATTCTGAAGCTGAGCTGAAATTGGGAAACATTGATGAAATTATTCAGTCAGTTGTTCAGGAATTTTCCACAGTTGATCACTCTGCTGATCAAATCAATCCGGAGGTTACTATTGAATCTGTACAAACTGATTTATCTACTGATCCGGTTCACCCCACTAATGAGCCAGACACTTTAATCAATCATCCTGTAGAGGCACCAACTTCAGTGCTTTTATCATCTGCTGAACAGAACCCTTCTTCACCACCTCAGGATTTAGATGATATCACTGCTGATATTCCAGTTCAAGGAGAAATAACTGAAACAGATATTTCAGTTCAAAATGTTATTGAATCAGTCTCAACTGATCAAACTTTGGTCATTTTTGAGCACAACTCTAAAGAACCAGGAACATCTTATCAGTCTCCTCCTTCATCTTCTTCAGATGTTGCACTTATCTTGGAAGAAGTTCAGCATCTACAGAATAATATGGAGCAAATGATCTCTACCATCTCCAAAATTCAAAACACACAACTATCTCACACTCTAAAGCTGGACCATTCACATGCATCCAACTTAGAGAAAATGAATAAACTTCAAGCCAGTATGGACTCTCTTATCCAAACTGTAACCGATATGAAGAAGGGACTCATCAACTCTTTCTCTACAAATCAGGATGTAAACAGTCAAAGAATTGGGCGACTGGAAACCTCCGTTTCAAAGAAGATAGAATTACTGCAGACTTCTTTCACCACTATGGCCACAATTATCTCCTCCGATGTAAAACTTCTATACATCGATGTTAGAAAACTCTCAGACAGAATGGAGGTATTTGACAAAAAGGGGGAAAGCAGCTGAAGCAACTGGTATCATTTGTCCAGTTATTTTATGATTCAGTTGTGCTGAAGAATTAGTTGAAGAATTAATCAGATTATTATTATCAACTGATATCATTTTCTCAGACTTTATATTATCTACAAGGAACCCAGTTATTCTATGATTCAGTTGCGTAATCTATTATCAACAAAGAGCTGAGCTAAATCTCTTGGTTTTGTCAAACACCATAAAGGGGGAAATTGTTGGAAACTAAATTCTGGAGTTTGACAAAAACATAAATCAATCGATTAAATCATCTAATACGCGAAAGCAAATTCGGCAGCTTATTCGACAGACTGATCAGTTGAGAACTGATCAGTTAAAACATTCAGCCGAAAATATTAAAATCTCTCAACTGAAGATATCTCGGGAAAGATCATATCAGCAACTGAATATGGAAAGTCCCACCTCGATCACTACGGCATAGAACAATGTGTTTCGGCTATTGCATTTAAGACGCCGTATCACAATCAATGAAGAGAACATTGCCCAAAGAAATATTGAAGAAGCAATCAACGGATACATAAATTGAAAGCTACCGTTGAAAGACAAGTCTATAAATATGACTAAAGAGCAGTTGAACAGGACAATGATCTATCAATTTCAAACTTGCTATTACTTTGTCAAAATCTTAGCTCACTCTTATTAGACTTAACTCGTAGCAATCAAGGCTACAAGTTGAGCAAACTAGCACTCTGTAATATTAATAATTCAACAAGTGCTAAAGTTCAGTTACTTACAGAGATCATTGTATTATACTAAGAGTTTCAGTTTAGGCAATAGATAAGTCCTAACTGAAGTGGGTCTGTACAAGTGTTGTACTCGATCAAAGTCTTTTAGTGAATATCCTATCCTTGAGATAGAAGGGGTGACGTAGGAGTTATTCAAATCTCCGAACATCCAGAAACATATTGTGTTGTCTTTACTGCAGCCTTTCATTTTCAGTTAGATATTCTATCTTTCAATCAGTTTATTTTCCGCAACTGCTTATTTAGTTTAACTGATTGTTATTGACCGACGGGATATTTAGTTCAGTTTGTAATAAAACTGAACTACCTTTTTCAAAGAACTTTTAAATTCATAGAAGTGTTTATTTAACCCCCCTTCTAAACACTCCTTAGTCAATAACCGATCCTATCAATATATAATTAGCATATCGATTATAACAAAATGCAATATATATGATTATCATACCGATTATATCAAAAAATCAAACATTTTATCTGGACAATATTGGTAATTTTTCACAATTGCTACACACGGATATAAATATTCTCTTGTTCATGACAATTTTTAAACAAAATCAGTAGCTTATTTCTAAAGATTATTCCTAAAAGATCATGGAGATCAAACTTGTAGCGCCCTTACCCGAGCCACTACTAAACAGACTAATAAACATACAACATTAAACTTAATAACAACAATTAAACAGCGGAAACCAAATACTTAATCATCTTACAACCCAAATGAAAACAAAACAATAACAGCAGTCTTAAGCATTAATACAACCATAACAAATACATGATTCTAAACGTGAAAACGATAAACCACAGAAAACCTCCACTGGATCACCACCGAAAACCCAACTGCTCTAGCCACTGCCCTGGTCGTCCGAACCGTCCAACCTAAGACCTGCCCCGTGGAATGGGGTGCCCAAGATGAAAACAAGGACGTGAGCGACAATCGCCCAATACGAGAATGTACGAGTATACAAACTGATATGATGCATGCGAAATGCAATATGCTCAGATATCAAGGATCAAGTCAAGAATCTCATGCTCAGTCTAGAGGCGCCTGAGTGTGTAGTCTCTGATCTGCCCTAGGCATGTTTTGGCTCCCACACTCATCATCAAGACGTGGACCTGAAATGTCCAGGTCATCAGAGCCCGCTGGTCCAGTCGGACACTGTAGCTCTCGATGCCCCATCGTCCACAACACAGAATAGGGCTGAGCGGCCCCAACAAACGAGGTATATCTCAAAAGATATCAGGATCAACATGATATGTCATGCATAATATGCCAAAGCAGTAAAACATGTATCATGCAACAGATAAATATGCAGCATATAAGTGTGTATACTACGCTTGGATATCTCAGTCAGTACATCACGTACCTCACTAAAACAATCTGACAGAAAGCTCTGAACCTAGACAATACCAACATAATGAAATCACTAACAAACCAGATCAAACATGCTACAAAGATCTCCCTAATGATCCTTAAATCACTATCTAAGGATTTAGGATTATACCTGCATCTGTCGTCAGCCCGCTAATGATGTCTCGATCTCAGTTCACCGACCCTCCTCGAGTCGACACTAGTTATGGAAACTTCCCGACACCAAAGTGCCCTAGAAACTGACTAGAAACTATGGTACAAGTAGAACTCTCTCTAAAGAATGCGGTGAAGGAAACAAAAGAATCGGCTTCCATTTATAGGCTGCATCCGCACAATTTCAGAAAATCCGAACCAATCTTATCTGCCACGTGTCAGAATCTCATTTGTCTAGTTGGATTTCTCGAGATAATGTAATCCGAAGTAGGTTGGGTTATCCATTTAAAATTCGGTGGATACCAACAACTTAAACCCGAATTATCAATTCCTTAATAATACTTAATTAACAAATCATTAATTATGTCTTAATTAATACTTCATTCAAAACAAATATTCGGTTCATTACAAAACTTGTCCTCTCCTTTAAGTCTTCTTTGGTTTAATTCTATACTTGGGCTTGGTTTCTGCAAAGAATTCTTCGTTTTTGTAAATCAAAATTTGAAGTTGAGCTTGAGCTTGAGTTTGAAATTGAGGTTGTGGTTGAGGGAGTTGATGATTATGATATTCTACTAGTTGATGATTCGAATGTCGTTGAACGATATACAATGGATAGTAAATCATTAGATGGTGAAGACGTTTCTACTGTATATGCTATGGAGGTGGAGAGTAGACGTGGTAAACTTTGGTTTATGAATGTGTTGAGAAAAAATATATATCTCTTGTTCAATTGAATCCAAAGGTAGTTCTTGATGATCAATTGAAATTTATTGCAGTGATTGGAAAGAAATGTTAAATGGCCAAAAGAAAGATTGAGGTGGGCATAGAAAGAAAAAATACGAAAAAGAAAATGAAGCCAAAGAAAGATAAATTGATGGTCCAAAAAGTGAGGGTGAGAAAGAATTGATTTTGTACAAACCCATTCAAATACCTTTGTGCAAAGAGTTTTTATTCTCATTGTGATGATATAGTCAGTTCAATCTAGAACATTATTAATTTTTCTTTGCAGGATTATGGAGATGTCATGATGAGAAAGCACACGAGTGTCGGTGATGGAGGAATGCCATGTGTTGATTTGCATATTTCGAAAGCAATCAAGTTGAGGTAAGAGTAGTTGACAACACAACTATGAGGTAAGTTTTGTTTCCTTACCTTAATTATATGTTGTATTGTTTCCAAGATTTTGGAGTAAGTTTAGTAAATGCGATATTTTATAGATATGACTTTCATTTAAATTTTCTCCAAATTTCATGAAGGTGAGAGTAATTGAGACATTGTATGCGTTAAGTTCAAATGTTATTGATTTTGATTTCTCACAAGTTGCCAAATTAACGAAACTTAGTAGTAGTAATGACTCGTGTGCATTAGAATTAAATCTTTTGATGTGTTAAATGATTGCATGGATAGTTAATTTGGAATGTTCTATTTGCAAGATTGTTAGTTCTTTTAAGAGAGCATGGATGAATATGATAATTTCTATGTTCATGATGAATATTTCTATAAAGGAAATGAAGTTTTCATTCTATATTCATTGCATGAGTTACTTGACAGTGAGTCACATTATTGTGATTTGATCATTGATGTAATGGAATTTGTTGTATTTTCTTTTCGGCTAGGTTCTTATATCATGCATAAACTATATCTTATTCCTACCGAGCAAATGTCGTACATTTTGATGGAATTTGTTGTATTGTTAACTAGGTTTAAGAAGTAGAGTAATCTAATTTTTGCGATGCATAATGATGTTTTATTATTATCGTTGTGTGTCATTTGCTATTTATCAGTTGGTGTAATTGATGAAGTAATGATGAATGCAATCGTAGAGTTGAGATTTCTAGGGTTGATGGAGCGAGTGAATGATAGCGCCTACAAGTTAAAGTTGAAAGGTAAGCATGTTGATAATGTAATTCTTTAATGTTAACTTGCTTTGTTTTTGTATAAGTAGCAAAGATTTGAGGATAAATTGTTTTGAAGAAGAGGAGTATGATATGAATCTGATTGGTCATTACGAGCTAACTTTTGGAAGGAGTTTCAAGAAGCGATGATGTCTCGATAGTAAAAGCTTGAAGGTAATTGAAGATGAAGAATCAAACATAGTCAAGAAATTAAAGGATTTCAAGGAAGCATTAAATAAAGACGTATCGAGCAACCAATCATTCAAGTTTGAAATTACCTCTGAAGATAGCCCAAGCGCGTTTCATCGAGCTTTTGCGTAACCAGGGCGCCCAGCGAATTTTGCTCGGTTAGAAGTTCAGAAACTCGGGATTTGATGCAAATTAATTAAGAAAATCATTAATTTCGAGTTAGAAGTTCAGAAACTCGGGTCCCAACATTTTCTTACTTCTTCCGTCATGACTCATGCACGCACCCACATGCGCGTGGCCGCGTGGGGCTGTGTGGGTTGACCGAGGAGTTCATTCTCCTTTCTTTATTAATCCAATGTCAATGTATATTCACATGGATTCTTCTTGTCCTCGTTCAAATTTTACTTTTCTTTCTCCAACTTTTCCGGCATTTATTGATGATTTTTTTCCCACCGATTTCATCATTTTTTAAGGGAAAATTTATTTCCGAATTTAATTGATATAATTATTTAACTTAAATGATATCCTTAATATTATTTTTTCCTTGTTGATTTGATTGTGTATATTATTTAATGAGATTTTGCCTTTCTAGATGATGAGATAATTATGTAAATGTTATCTTGATAAGGGATCAATATTTAACCTTCCTTGTTTGATAGGTTATCTTGTGGAGATAAACTCTAGGAGAGAGGAAGTCCATAAATAATAAAAAAAATGAGAACATTGCTCTCGCTTTGGCTCTCGATCAATCATACACTCACGCTCCTACTTTGTGGAAATTCAGAGAAAAACATTCTTCAAGAGACGTGCATTTTTTGAAGAATGCACACCGCGTGTTGTGAGAACCCAAATTTTCAGGTTCATAATTAATTAATAGACATGTATGAGAATTTATTTTCGAGTTATAATAAATTCGAAAATTATAAATAATACATGGTGTTTGAGATTCCAAGCCAATAAATACATGAATTTCAAATCCAGTGCAAATCATGTATTAAATTCGAAACTAAGGATGTATATCAACATAATTGGAAAGAATATTACATACAAAGCAGCTTTCTCAACAAGGAATCATATCAATATTTATGGAAAGATTATCTCGATATTTATGGAAGGAGCATCTCCAAATTTTGGAAAGAATATCAACCAAATTATGGAAAGATTTTTCACCCCACCCCTATAAATACCAACTCATTCCATTCAAAATTTTCACACATCAAATACGAAATTTCTCTCTTAAATTTTTGAAACTCTCTCTAATTTCTGCCGAGTAGTGAAGCTCTGCTTCAGTCCAAACCCAGAAGGAATTTTGAAGTCCCAGTACAAAAACCCTTCACGTTCTTTCATCCAAATCTGAGGTAAGTGGGTTTTTGATATATTATAATTTGCATACTTTTCCTTCGTAAGTGCTCTTTTGTTATATATATATTCTTTCGTAAGTGAATTTTTGTTTGCCACTTGTTCTTTATAAGTGAGCTTGTTTTAAAACATGTTGTGTATGAATTATTTCGTTTTTGAAAGTTCGTTCGAGCATTATTCTTTATTCATGATATATTTTCTTCAAGATTTTTCAAAGTATATGTTCAAAGCACTGTTAGGATTCGATTGGATATGGGAAAGGATTTCCGAACTATGACCCTTATACGGTGGGATGGTAACCGTTGTACGGCCTCACTCGATAGAGGATTAACATATTGGACATGGCCTCATTCCTTAGAGGATTAACTTATAGGAGACTGATATCAGGAAACCATGGAAATGAGATGACTTTCAATGCTATAGGGGTATGCTAAACAAGTATGATATACGAGTATGATATGTGATGACATGTTATGATTATGAAGTATGAATATTCGTTATTATTCAAGTTACGATATTCTATGTAAATTTGAATTCAAGTATATGTTATGTTGCTTCATGTCTCGAACGGCCCCCCACTTGCTAAGTATTTCCCAAAATACTCACCCTTTACTTCATCCCTACCCAGATACGAACGGAGATCAAATGGATGAAGATGAGAAAGAGAAATTTTGGGGATGGTAGAAGATCCCGAGTTATTCTAGGAGTTATAAAGTTTATGTTGGAAACTGAATTCTGGAGTTTGACAAAACATAAACCAATCAACTAAATCAACTAATACATGAAAGCATATTCGGCAGCTGAACATTCAACTAAAATCAGTTGACACAAACTGATCAGTTGAGAACTGATCAGTAAAACATTCAGCCGAATATATTAAAGCTTCTCGACTGAAGATACCTTGGGAAAGATCATTCAAACAGACAAAAAGACATATCAGACAGCAACTGAATGTGGAAAGCCGCACTGCATAGAACAATGTGTTTCGGCTATCAAGATTTATACGCCGTCTTGCAATAAATGATGAAGCAGGCAATCAAGAACATTGTCCAAGAAATAATAAAGTGGCAATCAACGGATACGAGAATTCAAAATTACCGTTGGAAGAGAAGTCTATAAATATGACTAAAGAGCAGTTGACAATGACGATCATTGACCAATCTTAAACTTGCCATTACTCTGTCAAAATCTCTGCTCACTCGTATCAGATCTATTCGTAGCAATCAAGGCTACACATTGAGCAAATTAGCACTGTGAAATATTGAAAATTCAATTAAGTGCTAAGTTCAGTTACTTACAGAGATCATTGTATTATACTAAGAGTTTCAGTTCAGGCAATAGATAAGTCCTAACTGAAGTGGGTCTGTACAAGCGTTGTACTCGATCAAAGTCTTTTAGTAAATATCCTATCTTTGAGATAGAAGGGGTGACGTAGGAGTTATTCAATTCTCCGAACATCCATAAACATACCGTGTTACCTTTACTTCAGCTTTTCATTTTCAGTTAGATATTCTATCTATCAAACAGTTTATTTTCCGCAACTGCTTATTCAGTTTAACTGGTTGATATTGACTGACGGGATACTTAGTTCAGTTTGTAACAAGACTGAACTATCTTTTTCGAAAAACATTTAAATTCCTATTAGTGTTTATTCAACCCCCCCTTCTAAACACTAATTAGCCAATAACCGATCCTAACAAGTGGTATCAGAGCAAGGCATATCCTGTCAAAGATTATCTATTCTCAATCTAATCATTATGTCTTCATTCAATAAGATTCCAATGTTCTCCAGGGAAGATTTTGATGATTGGAAAATCAGAATGCAGGCTCATCTAGCTGCACAAGACGACGACATGTGGTACGTCATAACTGATGGACCCATGAAAATTTTGAAAGCAAACACAGCTGTTGCTATTACTGAAGGGGCACCTCACCGAATTGAAAAGCCTCGAGATGAGTGGACTACAGAGGACAAGAGAAAGGCAAATCTAGACAACGTTGCAAAAGACATACTGTATAAGACACTGGACAAAGTAACGTTCAGTAAGATCAAAATGTGCAAAACCGCCAAAGAAATTTGGGAAAAGTTAATTCAACTTTGCGAAGGAAATGATCAAACTAAAGAAAACAAACTTTCAGTCGCTATGCAGAAGTTCGACAACATCAGAATGAAGATGGGTGAAACAATGGATGAGTATGATGAAAGAACAAGCTGTATTATCAACGAACTAAATGCACTTGGAAAGGTGTATACAAATAAAGAAGTAGCGTTGAAAGTAATCAGAGGACTTCCCAAAGAATGGGATGTCAAAACTATGGCAATGAGGGAATCCAAAGATCTTAACAAAGTTGAACTTCATGATTTATTTGCAGATCTAAAAGCATATGAGTTTGAACTTCAAACTCGAGAAGGTGAACCATCCACTCCAGCAGCAACTACTGCCTTGACTGCTGTTAGAAATGAATCAACTGGTTCAGTTGAGAAAACTGCTGATCAGATGAGTAATGATGCCATGTCTCTATTCATTAAGAAATTTGGAAGATTCATGAGGAAAAATCAAGGAAATTGTAGTGACCCGTTCCAGAATCACCTACTAATCAAAAACTAAGCATGCAATTAACCTAATTAATTATAATCAGAGATAACAGCGGAAATACCACAAATGATAGATATACAACCCAATCGAAGTCTAGAACAACTCAAAATAAAATACCCAATACAACCATATCGAATCAAAACAGTATTGAAGAACTAAACCAACCGGCTACTCAACGTCCTCCTCCTGCTCCTCCTGAGCTGTCCAACCTGAGGCCTGCCCCGTAGGAATGGGGTGTCCAAGAATAAACAAAACCGAGGACGTGAGCGATAAGAACGCCCAGTACAAAAGTATGAGTATACAAACCTATATGAAATGCACATGCTATGATATGATACCAGGGTAGTCAAGAAACAGGAGTCACAAAAGGATCTCAACAATGCTCAGTCTAGAGGCGCCAAGTGGATAGTGCCGCGCGGTCCAACCTCTGGGTCACTGCATCCACTACAAGACAGACGTGGACCTAAAATGTCCCGGACCACCGAAGCCCTCCCGACCCGTCGGCCACTGTGTACTCTCGGTGTCCATGCGTCCACAAGACAGGGCTGAGCGGCCCCAAGATATAGCTTATCTCGAAAGAGATACAGCTCAACAGTAAAGGCTATCTCAAAGGAGAATACGGCTCAACATGAAATGCAACGTGCAGTAATAAACGTGACATAATAGCATGCATCATATGACATATAACAATGCACCACATACTCATGCAACACATATATGAATGTATACTCAACCAGGATATCTCGGATAGTACTTTCGTACCTCTATCACAGCAATCCTAATCCACTGGAACAACCAGACAACAGGTCTAATCCAAGCCTATTCATCAAGTGAAAACCATCACTAAACTTATCTACCAGACTTAACTAGATAATCCTGAGATAAATACTGATAAAATTCCAAACCTTCGTCCGTCGCTAGCCCGCTGATGCCGCTAGCTCCCAACTAGAGCACAGCTCTGCTACAAGACCAGCAGCTCCCCGCTAGTGCCCAAATCTCGGAACACGACTAGAACCTGTCAGAAACGACTGAAATGCTATGGAACTCTCTGAATTGGCGAGTCAAAATGAGGAAATCCGACCACTATTTATAGGCCATGTTCGGATCCTCCGAACACCACTTCGGAACGTCCGAACGCTACGTGTCCATTGGCTCTTGACAGCTCATGATCGGATCCTCCGATCATACACTTCGGACCGTCCGAACATGCACGTGTCCAGCTGCTCTTGACACCTCATGATCGGATCCACCGAACTCACTTCGGAACGTCCGAACTCCCACGTGTCGATCAACTCTTGACACCTAATGATCGGATCCACCGAACTCACTTCGGACCTTCCGAACTCTTCGGTGCTTCCGAACCATCTTCGGACCTTCCGATCATGATTAATCACCATTAATCCGTTAATTACCCAATTCGGCATTCGGGCTACTACATTCTCCCCCCCTTAAAAAGATTTCGTCCTCGAAATCAGGCTTAGAGGATGAACAAAATGAAATAACAATCATTGTTATTACATCTCAATTGTTGCTAAACACAACTGATATTTGGTTTACAACGGAAAAACATACATCCATAGTACAACTTACAGTACTTACTCAAAAGAGCTCTGGATGCTCTGAACGCATACGATTCTTTAACTCCCAAGTGGCTTCTTCAGTACCTCGACTCTGCCACTGCACTAAGACAAGTTAGTCAGTCGGTCCACAACAGCCCCAATTGCATTACAATTCTTAGAAGGCAACGGCAATTGGTGACCAAATCCATCGTTACATGCTCCCACTTCCATTCAGGAATAGGGAGATTCTAAAGTAATCCTCCTGATCTTCGATGTTCAGCTTTTACTTGCTGACACACCAAACACTTGGCTACAAACTGGTAAACACTTCTCTTCATACCTTTCCACCAAAACTTGGTTTTCAAATCCTTATACATTTCCATACTTCCAGGGTGGATACTCAACTTACTCCTATGAGCTTGAGATAAAATCTCGTCTCTCAATTTAGAATCTTCTGGAACTACAATTCTTCCTGACAGACACAAGGTTCCATCTGTATGGAATGCAAAACCAGATGTGTGGTCTCCGTTAGCTAACCTTGCTAACTGTTGTTTCAACTCTTTCATCTCTGTTGGTGCCAATCTTCATTAAATCTATAATGTTGACACGGTTCCTACGTCTCCTTTCATCATGATCTTGGTGACGTCCTCCATCACGATCTCTACGACGATGTTCTCGGCCAGCCTCATCGTCGCCATAACGGCCATGTCCCACACTACCGTGACTGCTTCCATCTCCTGACATCTGAAAGGAAACTAAAATCAACTCCTAAATCCTCAAAACAGAATTACTAATGTCCCAAAAATCTTTGCATGCTCTGATACCATAAATGTAGTGACCCGTTCCAGAATCACCTACTAATCAAAAACTAAGCATGCAATTAACCTAATTAATTATAATCAGAGATAACAGCGGAAATACCACAAATGATAGATATACAACCCAATCGAAGTCTAGAACAACTCAAAATAAAATACCCAATACAACCATATCGAATCAAAACAGTATTGAAGAACTAAACCAACCGGCTACTCAACGTCCTCCTCCTGCTCCTCCTGAGCTGTCCAACCTGAGGCCTGCCCCGTAGGAATGGGGTGTCCAAGAATAAACAAAACCGAGGACGTGAGCGATAAGAACGCCCAGTACAAAAGTATGAGTATACAAACCTATATGAAATGCACATGCTATGATATGATACCAGGGTAGTCAAGAAACAGGAGTCACAAAAGGATCTCAACAATGCTCAGTCTAGAGGCGCCAAGTGGATAGTGCCGCGCGGTCCAACCTCTGGGTCACTGCATCCACTACAAGACAGACGTGGACCTAAAATGTCCCGGACCACCGAAGCCCTCCCGACCCGTCGGCCACTGTGTACTCTCGGTGTCCATGCGTCCACAAGACAGGGCTGAGCGGCCCCAAGATATAGCTTATCTCGAAAGAGATACAGCTCAACAGTAAAGGCTATCTCAAAGGAGAATACGGCTCAACATGAAATGCAACGTGCAGTAATAAACGTGACATAATAGCATGCATCATATGACATATAACAATGCACCACATACTCATGCAACACATATATGAATGTATACTCAACCAGGATATCTCGGATAGTACTTTCGTACCTCTATCACAGCAATCCTAATCCACTGGAACAACCAGACAACAGGTCTAATCCAAGCCTATTCATCAAGTGAAAACCATCACTAAACTTATCTACCAGACTTAACTAGATAATCCTGAGATAAATACTGATAAAATTCCAAACCTTCGTCCGTCGCTAGCCCGCTGATGCCGCTAGCTCCCAACTAGAGCACAGCTCTGCTACAAGACCAGCAGCTCCCCGCTAGTGCCCAAATCTCGGAACACGACTAGAACCTGTCAGAAACGACTGAAATGCTATGGAACTCTCTGAATTGGCGAGTCAAAATGAGGAAATCCGACCACTATTTATAGGCCATGTTCGGATCCTCCGAACACCACTTCGGAACGTCCGAACGCTACGTGTCCATTGGCTCTTGACAGCTCATGATCGGATCCTCCGATCATACACTTCGGACCGTCCGAACATGCACGTGTCCAGCTGCTCTTGACACCTCATGATCGGATCCACCGAACTCACTTCGGAACGTCCGAACTCCCACGTGTCGATCAACTCTTGACACCTAATGATCGGATCCACCGAACTCACTTCGGACCTTCCGAACTCTTCGGTGCTTCCGAACCATCTTCGGACCTTTCGATCATGATTAATCACCATTAATCCGTTAATTACCCAATTCGGCATTCGGGCTACTACAGAAATTTTCAGAAGAATTATCAAAGAAACAACTCCAGAGAAGAATCTAATGTATGTTTCAACTGTGCCAAATCCGGTCACTTTATTGCCAACTGCACAAAGCCTAAAAAGGACAATCAAATCTCAACTGAAAGAAAGAAGAAGATATATGAGCACAAAAGAAGATCTAAAGACGAAAAGAAGCCTTACAAGAAGAAACATGAAGTACTGCTAGCTGAAGACAGCAAAGCCAAATGGGCAGAAACTGACAGTGAAGAGTCAGATCCAGAAAGCTCTTGCAGTTCAAGTGATGAGGAAGAAGTAACATGCTTAATGGCAGATAACATAGAAGATCAATCAAGCTGTGAGCAGGTATTTGATTTTAGCTCTATTGATTTTACACGAGAAGAACTCATTTCCACTCTTCATGACATGGTCAATGAGTATCAAAAGCTTGCTTCATCATTTGAAAAACTCAGAGCAAAGCAAGATGATCCCAAAGACGATAAAACAAAAACTGATGAATCAGTTGAAATGTTGAGTCTAAGAAGGGAGATTGCTGAACTAACTGATGAAAGAAGCAGGAATCAATCAATGATTCAAAAATTGTTGCTTGAAAATACAAAGCTCAATGAGCTCATTCAAGTCTGGAACAAATCATCAAAAGCTCTAACTAATATACAGAATTCTCAGAAATCAGTTGATGATAAAACTGGTTTAGGATTCTGTAGTAACGATGATTTGTCTTCCCAAGATACTCAACCAAAACTGGATACGAACAAAGGGAAATATATTCGCTTTGTAAAATCAGTTATGGTACAAAATCAAGAAGAGTCGAGCAAACCGATTGAACAGCCATCTCAGAATATGAATAAAGGCATGAGATGTGGCATTGGATATACTCCAAAGGGTAAGACTGATTCATGGAATCAGCAACCAAAAATTCTCAGCAGAAAATATTCATATGGCTATTCAAACTATCACAACTGTAAGCCGGTTCAGAAAAGATATCGACTGAACAATCAGTTGAAGAAGAACAAAACACATGTAAAATCATCCACACAATATACACCAAGCACACACAGACAGGGAAGGACCATATGGAATACAGCAACAGGACAGTCAGTTAAACTGATTCAAGTCTGGATTCCAAAAGGACTAATCAACTATGGACCCAAATAGAAAAGGGTACCAGAATCTTATTTTGTGTTTAATTGCAGACAATAGGAACAAGCACTGGATCAATATGGTACCTGGACAGTGGATGCTCTCGACACATGACAGGAGATTCAAAGTTATTGTCCCAACTGGTCAAATACAATGGTCCAAACATCAGTTTTGGGGATAACTCCAAAGGTGAAACCGTGGGTAAGGGTTAGCTTATCCATGGTAATTTCACCATTAATGACATTTTATTAGTCGAGAATCTTAAGTATAATCTGATAAGCATTAGTCAGTTATGCGATAATGGATTCTCAGTTCAGTTTGACAAACATTCTTGTTCAGTCAAAAACTCAACTAAAGAGATTATTCTAACTGGCAAAAGGTGTGGAAACACTTACAAAGTCAGTTGGAATGATCAACCTTATACACCAGTATGCTTTATTGCGTCTAAATCATCTCAAAACTGGTTATGGCATAAACGATTAAGTCATTTAAATTTTAAATATCTTGCCTATCTGAGTAGGCATGAACTTGTAAGTGGTTTGCCCAAAATAAATTTTTCAAAAGAAAAACTTTGTTCAGCATGTCAGTATGGAAAACAAGTTAGATCCTCTTTTAAAAACAAAGGCTGTAAATCTTCATCCCGATGCTTAGAACTATTGCACATGGATCTCTTTGGTCCAATACCAGTCATGAGCTTAGGGGGAATGAAATACACCTTAGTGGTCGTAGATGACTTTTCAAGATTTACTTGGGTTATATTTCTCAAATCCAAAGACCATACTGCTGCACAACTGATTAAACTTTTCAAAAGACTTTTAAATGAAAAATCAGTTGGGATTGATCGAATCAGAACTGATCGAGGAACTGAATTCATCAATCAAACACTTTCAAACTTTTTAGAAAATGCCGGAATCAAGCATGAGCTCTCAGCAGCAAGAACACCTCAGCAAAACGGTGTAGCTGAGAGAAGAAATCGAACTCTTAAGGAAGCTGCTAGAACAATGCTTGCTGATTCAGATATTTCTCAAAGATTTTGGGCAGAAGCAGTAAACACTGCATGCTACACTCAGAACAGATCGATGATTAACAAAAATCACATGAAAACACCATATGAGATCTGGCATGGAAGAAAAAGCGTAATCACTTATTTCAAAATATTTGGCTGTAGATGTTTCATTCACAACAATGGTAAAAATTATCTAAAAGCATTCGATGTCAAATCAGCAGAAGGAATATTCCTTGGATATTCATCAGTTAGCATAGCTTACAGAGTATTTAATAAGAAAACTTTGAATGTTGAAGAATCCGCACATGTTGAGTTTGATGAAACTGCACTAATTGATAAGCCAACTGATCAAGTTGAGCTAGCTGATCGTTTTACAGATATCAGCCTGGAAGATGATGACTCAGACGAAAATCGTAATAATCAGAATATCTTTCATACACCTGAACCTGAGATATTGGATCAACCAGCTGAATTAGAAGCAAATCTTGACAATCAGCTCATGGAACAAACTAATGGAAATCAATTATCAGCTGAATCAGTTCCAAATGAAACTGAGAACATTCAGTTACCCAACGAAGAATTTGCTGGCTATGAAGAAACAAATGCTGAATATAGATGGAAGAAATCACACCCTCCAGAACTGGTAATAGGTAACCCATCTGATCCAGTAAGAACCAGAAATCAGATGCTCAATCTATTTATTCATTCAGCTTTTGTATCTCAATTAGAACCAAAGAAAACTGACGAAGCTCTTGCTGATCCAAATTGGATTAATGCAATGCAAGAAGAGCTAAATCAGTTTGTTCATAACAATGTCTGGAACTTAGTTCCAAGACCAATTTCTAAAACTGTTATAGGTACAAAGTGGGTATACAGGAACAAACTGAACGAAGACGGTTCAGTTGTGCGCAACAAAGCCAGGCTCGTAGCACAAGGCTATAGACAAGAAGAAGGGATCGATTATGATGAGACTTTTGCACCAGTTGCAAGACTGGAGGCAATAAGAATATTTCTTGCTTATGCATCTTTCCAGAACTTTAAAGTCTATCAAATGGATGTGAAAAGTGCATTTCTAAATGGTCAATTGCAAGAAGAAGTTTACGTAGAGCAACCCCCAGGTTTTATCAATCATAATTTTCCTAATCACGTTTATCATTTGAACAAAGCACTATATGGTCTCAAACAAGCCCCACGGGCTTGGTATGACACCCTCTCAAAATTCCTAACTGATCATGATTTTACTGTTGGATCAGTTGATAAGACTTTGTTTAAATTCTCGAAAAATGATCATATCTTACTTGTTCAAATTTACGTTGATGATATTATATTTGGGTCAACTAACCCCAAATTATGCAAGAAATTTGCTAAGTTGATGCAGGAAAAGTTCGAGATGAGCATGATGGGTGAGCTGACATTTTTTCTTGGTTTGCAAGTGAAACAACTGGATTCAGGAACATTTATTAGTCAAACCAAATACACCAAGGAATTGCTAAGAAAATTTGGCATGGAATCTTGTTCAGCAGCAAGCACTCCAATGAGTTCATCAATTAAATTAGACACTGATCAAGGGGGAATATCAGTTGAGACGACACTATACAGAGGATTAATAGGTTCTTTATTGTACCTAACTGCTAGTCGCCCTGATATTATGTTTGCTGTATGTATATGTGCAAGATTTCAAGCTAACCCCAAGCAATCACATTTTTCTGCGGCCAAACGTATTTTAAGATATCTTAAAGGCACAGAAAATGTTGGTTTATGGTATTCAAAAGAATCATCTTTCAACTTAGTTGGCTATTCAGATGCAGATTATGCAGGATGCAAGCTTGATCGGAAAAGCACAAGTGGATCATGTCAGTTTCTAGGAGACAGACTGATCTCTTGGTTCAGTAAGAAGCAAACATCTATAGCAAATTCCACAACTGAAGCAGAATATCTTGCTGCTGGAAGCTGCTGCGCACAACTGCTTTGGATTCAGCAACAACTGAAAGATTATGATGTCGATGCAAAGGAGTCACCGATATTTTGTGACAACACAAGTACAATCGCTATAACATATAACCCAGTTCTTCATTCCAGAACCAAGCACATAGATGTCAGACATCACTTCATCAGGGATCATGCACTGAAGAAGAACATCAGATTGGAGCATGTTTCAACAGAACAACAAACAGCAGATATCTTCACAAAATCGCTACCAGAGGCTAAGTTTTCTTATTTTCGAAACATTCTTGGTTTAATTGATATATCTTCTATAACAGAATTAAATACAGAAAATAAGAACACAACAAATTAAGCACAATATTTTATTAAGAATACCATCGTTCCCAATTTATAGCAGAAATCATAGATCCAACTGTATCTAGCCATTCTCTAACCCAATCATTCAACTCATAGATTCGAACTCTGGCAAATGCCCTAGACTTCGAAATCTTGTCAACAACATGCCACTCCTTCCACAACAGTGCCTCTAAAAGACATTTATCTTCTACCAAATCTCTAACATGGCTAATCTCAAAACGAGCAAGAAATTTTTGTGCTCTTCTTTCCTGAGTACGAGTAGGAATGACACCACTGTCACTCACATTCTTCAAATCTTGAATCTTCTCCCAGGTTGTCAACACCTTGTGAAAGACATATTTCTCCATTTTTATTTTAATCTCAGCTAAACGATGGGCTGACTGTTCAGTCACATGAAAATGAGTGCTACTGCCCGTATCAGAATCAGACATATTGAAAGTTTAACTGATAATATATTACATTGTGATCACTACTTATAGGAAAAATGAAGAAGCCGAAGCGTTTTAAGTCATTAAATATGTCTTTCCTATTTACCAATGACTTTAAGTTATTAGTTAATAATTAATAACTTGTAACCAAATTATTAAAATTAATCCTTTATCAGTTTATCTATTTATCACAACTGATATCAGTTAGCGTTTAAGCGTTTATATCTCATACCAGATCATTGTGCTCAAAAACAAAATAAAAAGATACATTAATCAAAATAAATATTTCATTTATCCATAAATATTGGACAAGATTACATGATCATAAGTTTCTTGCACACTATTTATCCACATTCTCATCCAAACAGCTAGTGCTGAGGATGAAGTTTTGCAGAAATTATGAGAAGATGCGATGCTGTTAAGAGTCTCCAACTCCTTACGCAGCATCAACTCATAAAGGTGGCCCTCCTTGAAGGCATCCACCTCAGCAGAAATTTTTAAGTGCTTTCGCACTTCTCTTAACTGGGCCATCCGCCTAAAGGTGGTGACGTTTGATAGGCCAGGACAAGGAAAACGAAAGGACACTTCTCTCTGTGACGTTTGATATGCCAAGCACTATACTCGTCTTTAATCATTACTGTCTATTGCCGTCATTTTTTTTATGCATTTATTTAGGGGGAATGATGGTTTAAGAAATTAACTGAGAAGACAGTTGTTAGTGAATTCCTAACTGAAAAGAGTCAGTTTTTCCTAACTGATCGTTCAGTTGAAAATTCTACTAATCTTCTCATCAAAGTTAATAAATTAAACCTATTATATTCCAAATCATATGACGTGACTATCTGCTAAATCATGATGAACTTTAAGTTTACAACGTGTACACGTTTTTAACCGCTCAAAATTGCACACACATGCCACGCGTACACTATTGTGAAAAACACAAATTACTTCGGACTGACACGTGTCCAAAAATTTGAATAGTCACAAACATATGTACAATTGCCCGCCTCATTTCAGTTTTACTTTTTGATTATTCACGAACTGCCGAAAGAAAGAACATATATCTTCTCTAAATTTCTCTTTCAGCAAATTACTCAGTACGAAATGACAACTCAGATTCCCGCTTACATGCTTAATGCTATGACAATCAATTTTGGATCCATTTTATCTTTCGGAGATGAAGAGGTCAAAAAGGTGTTTCAAAAACTCGAAAATGCTGGTCTGAGAAAATTTCTGGGACAATCATCGCAGGATATATATCCAAAAGAACTTCAAGATTTCTATTCCTCTGGCAAAGTTGACTCAGAAGGTATCATAAATTCTACTGTCAATAATCAGTCGCTGACTATATCTGAAGATTCTTTTGGGGAATTATTTTCTTTACCTTGTGAGGGATTAGCACAACTGACGGATGTCAAAGCATCTGATATTGATGAAATGCAAATACTTTTATCTGCTGATGGACGGAAAATTAAAGTTTCCGATCCTAAGAAGGAACTGAAACATGAAATTCAGTTGCTTGCTGATATAATTGCTAAAGGGCTCTTAGCAAAAGCAGGATCATTTGCTGCTCTTACATTGGAAAAGTTTCAAGCTATTACCGCTATTATGACTAATCAAAAATTCAACTGGAAACGGATCATCTTCAACATACTGAAGAATATGTTTTTATCGTCAAAACAATCCAAGGGTTTTGCCGTACAAATCAGTTATCTTTTAAAAATAAGAGGTTTAGTGGATGCTGATTCTGAAAGATTATCGAAATTCAAGGTGTTCAATGCAAAGAATACCATGCCACCAAAAATCACCATGGATATTTCTCCTGCCAAATTCGTCAAGATTAAGAAGGAGATTGGAATTGATCAGGCGACTACAAAATCAGAAAAGAAAGTCAAAAATCTACCTCCACGGAAGATCACTAAAAGAAAATTGATTCTGAGTACAACTGATTCAGAGAGAACCCCATCACCTCAGATTGTCAAGAGAACAAGAACTCAAAGAGTGAGGTCAGTTGCTGAAGTCACCATTGTTGCTGATCAGTCAATGACCACAGAGAGTCAGCAACCGATAGAAGCTGTTCCCTTGAACATCATTCCACCTGATGATTCAGCTAGCACAAAGAGGGAATCAGTTAGGACCAAAGCTCCCTTAACTCAGATATCTCGACCAATTGGTGTCGCACCTGCACGCCCGAAAGGCATCAAGTTTGTAGAAGTGGTGGATTCAACTCGAACTGGATTAGAAATTCCACACCTCATGAGTTCTGACAAAGGAAAAGGGAAGATGATTGAAAAATCCCGACCAACAAATCCGATTCAGACCCACATTGACCTTGTTTGGGCAAATGTTAATGATTTTGCAGCTTCAAAAATCCAAGTCTATGATGATTGGAAGGCCTACCGAACTGAAATTTTTGCCAAGAAACTGAAGAACAAATCTCAACTGAATAAATTTATTAAACTGGAAGATTATGTTCTGAAGACAGTGAAAGCAGCCTCCATTACTTTGGCTATGCAAAGGAAAAACTATTTATTTGATCAAGTGCGAGCAAAGAAGTTGGCTCAAATTATCAGCAAATTGAAGAACAACTATATTCCCACAAATCCAACTGCCTATGCTGATCAAGCAGTGATCACTCAACTAGATTCTGATCTGGTTGGGTTGCTATCTCAGATAAAATTTTGGGAAATGAATCAGGAATTAGTTATTCATCAAGGAAACTCAGACACTGATGATGAAAACGAAGATGACGAATCACTTACTGAACAGCAGCAACCATCGTCTGAACTGGCCCTTGTTACAACTGACGTACCAATTATAGAAAAACTTCCATCACCTCCGACTGAACAACAACTATACACCGAAGCTGAGCTTTCCTTTGCTCCCATTGACGAGATCATTTCAGTAATCGTTCAGGATTCTCAATTGAATAAATCTACACATGATAAAATTGATCATCCAGTTGATCAAACTGATGAAGAGATCCCTATCTCTGCAAAAGAACCAATTCAGCAAGCTTCATCTGCTGACAAGAATACTCCAACGGAAAACCCTCATGCTTGTCAAGATCCTCCGATACAAGAACCAGTGCTCAATTCTCCATCTGCTATTCTTCAAACCAGTCTTTCTACTGAACAGAATTCATCTCCTCCACTTACAGTTCAAGGAGAAATAATTGAAACTGATGTTTCAATTCAAAATGTTGATGATCCAGTCTCAACTGATCACACACTAGTCGTTTCTGAACAAATCACCAAAGAAACAGGATCATCCTATCAATCTCCTCCTCAAAATGCTTCAGATATTGATCTTATTCTGGAAGAAGTCCAGCATTTACACAATAATATGGAGCAAATGATCTCTGCTATCTCTAAAATTCAGAACACCCAATTATCTCATACTCTAAAATTGGATCATCTAAATGAGTCCAACTTAGAGAAAATGAATGCTCTTAGAGTCAAAATGGACTCTCTAGTCACAACTATGGATCAAACAAAGAAGGGGTTACTCGATTCCTTATCTACAGATCAAAATGTAAACAGTCAACGATTTCAGCGACTGTAAACCTTTGTTTCAAAGCAAATGGAGTTACTACAGATCTCCTTCAACACTGTTACTTCAAGCATCACATCAGACGTCAAAATTCTCTCCCTTCACGTTCAAAAGCTAACGGACAAAATGGAGGTATTTGACAAAAAAGGGGAAAACAGCTAAAGAATTATCAGAATTTATCAGATTATTATCAACTGATGTTATTTTCTTCAACTGATGTTATTCTCTCAGAATTTATATTATCTACAAGGAATTCTGTTATCTTATGATTCAGTCGCACAATCCATTATTAACAAAGAGCTGAGTCAAATCTCTTGGTTTTGTCAAACACCATAAAGGGGGAAATTGTTGGAAACTGAATTCTGGAGTTTGACAAAACATAAACCAATCAACTAAATCAACTAATACATGAAAGCATATTCGGCAGCTGAACATTCAACTAAAATCAGTTGACACAAACTGATCAGTTGAGAACTGATCAGTAAAACATTCAGCCGAATATATTAAAGCTTCTCGACTGAAGATACCTTGGGAAAGATCATTCAAACAGACAAAAAGACATATCAGACAGCAACTGAATGTGGAAAGCCGCAATGCATAGAACAATGTGTTTCGGCTATCAAGATTTATACGCCGTCTTGCAATAAATGATGAAGCAGGCAATCAAGAACATTGTCCAAGAAATAATAAAGTGGCAATCAACGGATACGAGAATTCAAAATTACCGTTGGAAGAGAAGTCTATAAATATGACTAAAGAGCAGTTGACAATGACGATCATTGACCAATCTTAAACTTGCCATTACTCTGTCAAAATCTCTGCTCACTCGTATCAGATCTATTCGTAGCAATCAAGGCTACACATTGAGCAAATTAGCACTGTGAAATATTGAAAATTCAATTAAGTGCTAAGTTCAGTTACTTACAGAGATCATTGTATTATATTAAGAGTTTCAGTTCAGGCAATAGATAAGTCCTAACTGAAGTGGGTCTGTACAAGCGTTGTACTCGATCAAAGTCTTTTAGTAAATATCCTATCTTTGAGATAGAAGGGGTGACGTAGGAGTTATTCAATTCTCCGAACATCCATAAACATACCGTGTTACCTTTACTTCAGCTTTTCATTTTCAGTTAGATATTCTATCTATCAAACAGTTTATTTTCCGCAACTGCTTATTCAGTTTAACTGGTTGATATTGACTGACGGGATACTTAGTTCAGTTTGTAACAAGACTGAACTATCTTTTTCGAAAAACATTTAAATTCCTATTAGTGTTTATTCAACCCCCCCTTCTAAACACTAATTAGCCAATAACCGATCCTAACAGTTTAGTTTATGTTTATCGCTTCTGAATATTTTTATTTAAGTTGTAAAGACGATGATTTTATGGTTTTATGAATAATAGACTGGTTTTGTTTATATTGTGCTACGAGACTAGTTGTTTTCAATTGTCTGGTTGTAAAAAAACGTCGGTGTCTATTAACTCCGGTCTCGGGGTGTGACACGTGTTGCCTTGAATGTTGGAGACATCTATAGACAACATCCGTAACGAAGTTGGCTGAAGATCGTTTTTGTTTCTCCTGTTTTGGAATCACGTTTTTGTTGATTTCTTGAATAATTTTATTCTGAGTATTTGATTTTAGAAAGCGTTTATTTTCTCAACGTGTTGATGAAATTGGTTTTAGTAATAATCACTAGTGATTGGTTTTTGTAAACGATTTGGTTTTCTAGTGATTAATTTTTGGCGTGAGGCATACTTGTGCAAATTTAATCTTGTCCATCTATTTATTTAAAGTCGATTTGTGTTGCAAACTTTAATATTCCGCTGCATGTTGTCTCAAATGTTGTAACATTTGACACAACACTTAATTCTGATAAAACACAAATTCACAATTACAGTACTGTTATCATATTAACTTTTATCTGTGTTAGACATGAATTTTATTGTGGCGATGATTAACTAAAACCAGCAGACCAGAACAGTAGACTAACTTATCAGAAGCTACTGGTCTAATAAAACTAAACCAGTAGAAAGGATAGTAATACAAAACCAGTAGAGGACGTTTCCTAACGTTGCTACCTTTATTGTTACCGTTAAAGAGTTCCTAGTACTAGTATTAATTGCAGCATTAAATACTATACAGAGTCATTTAATGCATTTTATCCAATTAAGTATGAAACAAGACTGATTGTTTTATAGCTTTTCTGCAGGAACTTCTTTTGGTAATAAAGCTGATTATATCAGTTAACTGGAGACATCCTCTGATTGTGGACGTTGAATTCAGTCGATTATATATACATGGATCAAATCCTTATACGATACGACTCTTTGCTTAACATTATTTCTTCAAGGATCAAAGCTATTTTTCACTCATAAGACAATCTCGATATTCCTTGAATACTTAGAGTTCAACACAAAGAAAAGTAGCACACGCTTCATAGCTTTTATCTGATCTTTTGGAGATCATCTTGTGCTACTGATTCTTACACTCTTCACAATCTTTACATCACTTATACTTTATCAAGAAAAGTTTGTAATTTGAAAAGAGTCTTTTCAGAACTTTGTGTTTCGCATTTTTGTGAGTTGAGTAACTAAGAGTTTCAGTAGGCTGAGGTGTAAGTCCTTCTGAAGTGGGTTTGTACAAGAGCTGTACTGTAATATCCAAAGTCTTTTAGTTATACCTTCTGGAAACAGGAGAAGGGGAGACGTAGAAGAGTTTATCTTCGAACTTCCATAAACAACTGCTGCCTACTGTTTTATTGTCTTTCAACTACTTTATCAGATTGTTTCCGCACGTTTTATTGTAATCAGGTGAAAGTATACGCACAAGATAAACTACTATCCCTAACAGGATTTTAGTACCTCATCAGAATAGAAAGAAAAACGAGTAGAGTTTATTCACCCCCCTCTAAACTCAACTTCGATCCTCAACAATTGGTATCAGAGCAGGTTACTCTTGTTCGTGAAAAACTACAACAAATGGCACACTTCAGCAAGATCCCTATGTTCTCTAAGGAAGATTTCGATGACTGGAAGATCAGAATTCAAGCTCATCTTGCAGCACAAGATGATGACATGTGGTATGTCATCACAGATGGTCCACTGAAAATATTAAAGCCTAATACAGCCGTTGCTGTTACTGAAGGTGCACCACAGATGGTTGAAAAATCAAGAAATGAATGGACCAGTGAAGATAAGAAGAAGGCCAACCTTGATAATGTGGCGAAGGATATATTGTATAAAACTCTCGACAAGAACACTTTTAGCAAGATCAAAATGTGTTCTACTGCAAAGGATATTTGGGAGAAGCTCATCCAGATATGTGAAGGAAATGAGCAAACGAAAGAAAACAAACTGTCTGTAGCAATGCATAAGTTCGAAAATCTAAAAATGAGAGCTGTTGAAACTCTAAACGAGTTTGATGAAAGATTCAGCAGGCTGGTAAATGAGCTAACAGCTCTGGGTAAAGAGTATAACAACAGAGAAATAGCCCTCATGGTGATGAGAGCCTTACCCAGAGAATGGGATGTTAAAACAATGGCTATGAGAGTTTCCAAAGACTTGAACAAGTTGGAACTGCACGACTTATTTGCAGATCTGAAAGCCTACGAGTTTGAATTGGAAGTAAGGAGTGGAGAAGAGCCTTCAAACCTACCCACCAAGGCTCTTGCTGCTACTGCTACTGCCACTACCTCTTCTACTGCTGCTGCAGTTGTACCTCAGGCATTACCTACTGTGATCATTGACAATACATTGGAGAAGACTGCTGAACAAATCAGTAGTGATGCTATGTCCTTATTTGTAAAGAAATTCTCCATGTTCATGAAGAAGAACCATCGAACTTATCAGGGTCACAATCGAAACTTCAAGAATATCAGGGTCCCAATCGCAACTTCAAGAAAGATTCACCATCTGGTGATATGGGATGCTTTAACTGTGGAAAGATAGGTCACTTCATTGCTGATTGTCCTAAACCAAAGAAGGATGACCAAAAGAGAAAGGATCACAAGAGAAATGACAAAAAGACCAGAAAAGATCGAAAAGCAATGATTGCCGAAGAAAGCAAATCCAAATGGGCGGACTCTAGTTCTGAGTCATCTGACTCAGAAAGTCATTCCAGTGATAGTGATGTAGAAGAATTCAAATGTCTCACGGCAGACAATGACTCAACCTCGACATTTGAAGCGGTATTTGATTTTGACTCAAATGAATTTACACGAAATGATTTGATTGATGCACTACATGACATGGTAAAAGAGTATTCCAGACTTTCTCAATCATTTGAAGAAGTTAAGATCGAAAATCAGAACTTAAAGAATCAGAACAGTAAGTTAACTTGCTTGCAAGTAGACGGCTGTAATGATTTACAAGTTAAGATGAGTAAATTAATAACTGAGAATGAAAGAGCCAAAGCAGATTACCAGAAGTTGCTTTCTGAAAACCAGAAGTTGTCGCTACTGATAAATGCTTGGAACAAGTCTTCTGTTTCATTGGAAAAGATGCAAGAATTACAAAAACAGTTAGGAGATAGGAGTGGTCTCGGTTTTTGTAATAATGAAGGCACTTCTGAAACTAATACTAAGCCAACACTGGATATGTGCAAAGGGAAATGCATTCACTTTGTGAAATCCAGTGTGGTACAGGAACCAGAGGTATCTACTGCTTCAGTTGAAAGGAATGTAAATCAGATGAACAGAAGAATGCACTATGGTTTGGTTTACGTTAAACCTAAGGAAAAAGTTGACCAGAGTTCTAGATTCAGAAAAGAATTCAACTCTGGAAGACAACATCCTATGAAGGTTAAAAACCACCAGTACTACAACTCTAAACCTGTTCAGAAGAGATACAGGCTGGAAAACAGAAAGAGAAGGGAGGAACAACATTTTAATATGCATACTGTTAGAAATAACAGACCTTCTGTTGCACACACATCTTTGGATACCCGAAGTACAAGGTCACCAAGAATTGTACAAATGTGGGTCCTCAAAGGACTGATAAGGCTTGGACCCAAATAGATTTGGGTATCAGATACTAAAATTTGTGTTTGCAGGAACAGAAGAAGAAAGCGGAAATCAGTAACTCTACATGGTATCTGGACAGTGGATGTTCCAGACACATGACTGGACAGAAAAACCTACTTTCCGAGATAGTAAGTTGTACTGAACTAAAGATAACTTTTGGAGACAACTCAAAAGGTAAAACCATGGGTAAGGGTAAGATTATCCATGGTAACATAACTATCAATGATGTGTTATTAGTTGACAATCTTTGTTACAATCTAATCAGCATTAGTCAACTATGTGATAATGGTTATTCTGTAGCTTTTCAGAAGCATTCATGTATAGTTAGAGATTCTGCTGAAACTACTGTGTTAACCGGAAAAAGAGAAGGCAATACTTACAGAGTCTCTTGGAACTCAAATCATGTCAATACTCCTACATGCTTAGTTGATTCTCTTAGCAATAAACACTGGCTATGGCACAAGAAATTGAATCATCTGAATTTCAAGTCAATCAATTATCTCAAGAAGCAGAATATAGTTGATGGATTACCTGATATTAATTTTGTTAAAAATCATGTTTGTTCTGCTTGTCAGCTTGGGAAACAGATAAGATCCAGTTTCAAGAACAAAGATAGTAAATCAACTTCAAGATGTCTGGAACTACTGCATATGGATTTTTTTGGTCCAATCCCCATCTTGAGCTTAGGGGGAATGAAATATACTCTTGTTGTTATTGATGATTTTTCTATATTCACTTGGGTAATATTTCTCGCAGGAAAAGATCAAACCAGTAGCCTCGTGATCAAGCTTCTGAAAAGGATTCAAAATGAAAAATCTACTACAATCATTAAAATCAGAAGTGATCGGGGTACTGAGTTCACTAATAAGTATCTTGAGTTATATTTGAATGAACAAGGGATTCATCATGAACAAGGGAACACCTCAACAAAACGGAGTAGCTGAGAGGAGAAATAGAACTCTAAAAGAAGCAGCTAGAACAATGCTAGCAGATGCAGACATCTCTCAGCGCTTCTGGGCTGAAGCTATCAATACTGCTTGTTACACGCAAAACAGGTATATGGTCAACAAAAGGCACAATCAGACCCCTTATGAAATATGGAAAGGGAAGAAGCCTAACGTATCTTATTTTCATGTGTTTGGTTGCAAATGATTTGTGCTAAATAATGGCAAAAATCATTTAACTGCATTTGACTCAAAATCAGATGCTGGACTATTTCTTGGTTACTCTGCTGTAAGCAAAGCCTTTAGAATCTTCAACAATAGAACTCTTAATGTTGAAGAATCGATTCATGTTGTCTTCGATGAAGACAGCAGTGCTCCTGAAATATCTAACATATCTGATTTAAGTAACAGGCTAGACAGGATTCACTTGGAATTTGACAGTGAAGATGATGTAGGAGCAAATACCAAGGATCTTCAAAATCCAGAACCAGACATTCCATTAGTGGAACCAGAAGTACAGACTTTGGATCTACCAATACCAGCAGAAGACACTCAGGAACCCATTACTGGTTCCGTCGAGAGAAATATCAACATATCAAATCAGAAAGATATCCTTTTAAATCCTTTTATCTGGAGAAAATCTCATCCTCCATCATTAGTTATTGGTAATCCAGCAACGCCTTTGAGAACCAGAAGGCAAATGCTTAATGAATACATGCATGCTGCTTTTATATCTCAGGATGAACCAAAGAAAATTGAAGAAGCTCTTCTGGATCCTAGTTGGATTAAAGCCATGCAAGAAGAGCTGAATCAATTCAAACGAAATGAAGTTTGGTTTCTAGTACCTAGACCATCTCACCAACCTGTCATTGGAACTCGGTGGTTATTTAGAAATAAACCCAATGAAGAAGGCACAGTGGTGAGAAATAAAGCAAGATTGGTAGCTCAAGGTTTCAGACAAGAAGAAGGAATAGACTTTGATGAGACCTACGCACCAGTAGCAAGGCTCGAAGCAATTAGAATATTCTTAGCCTTTGCTGCTTTCAAAAATTTCGAAGTATATCAAATGGATGTGAAAAGTGCTTTTCTAAATGGTCTCTTACAAGAAGAAGTCTACGTCGAACATCCTCCAGGTTTTATCGATCATTTCTCACCTCATCACGTGTTTAAATTACACAAAGCATTATATGGTCTAAAACTGGCACCTAGAGCATGGTATGACACTCTATCACAGTTTCTTATTGATCATGATTTTACCATTGGAGTAGTAGATAAAACTTTTTTTACATTAGTCAAGAATAAGCATATTCTTTTAGTACAGATCTATGTTGATGATATCATTTTTGGGTCAACTAACCCCAAATTATGTGCAAAGTTTGGAAAATTTATGCAGGATAAATTCGAAATGAGTATGATGGGAGAATTAGCATTCTTCTTAGGATTACAGATTAAGCAACTGGAAACTGGAATCTTTATAAATCAAGCCAAGTACACCAAGGAGCTTCTGAAAAAGTTCGGAATGGAAGCATGCTCTGCTACTTCTACTCCAATGAGCTCATCTATTAAACTTGATAAAGATGAAAGTGGTATTCCAGTAGAGGTAACTCAGTATCGTGGTCTTCTTGGTTCTTCATTATATCTAACTGCCAGTAGACCAGATATCATGTTTGCTGTTTGTATTTGTGCTAGATTTCAATCTAACCCCAAACAATCTCATTATATTGTTGCTAAACGTATTTTTGAAGTACTTGAAAGGAACTCAAAATGTCGGCTTATGGTATCCCAATGATTCATCGTTAAATCTTATTGGATATTCAGATGCTGATTATGCAGGTTGCAAACTAGACCGAAAAAGCACAAGTGGTTTTTGTCAATTTCTTGGTGATAGGCTGATATCCTGGTTTAGCAAGAAGCAGAGTTCCATAGCCACATCTACTGCAGAAGAAGAATATCTGGCTGCTGGAATCTGCTGCTCTCAGATATTGTGGATCCAGCAACAGTTAAGAGACTATGGTATTCAAGCCTCCGAATCACCTATATTCTGTGATAATACCAGTGCAATTTCAATCACACAAAATCCAGTACTTCATTCCAGAACGAAGCACATTGACATCAGACATCACTTCATTAGAGATCATGTGCAGAAGAAGAACATTCGTCTGGAATACGTTTCTACTGATCAACAAACAGCAGATATCTTCACAAAACCCTTACCAGAAAATAAGTTTTCTTTCTTTCGTAACTCTCTTGGTCTGATAGATTTAACTTGATTATTTTCTGTTATCGTGGTTAATCTTTATTCTTACTCGATTATTTATCATATTGAACTAACAGTAAGTTATTTGCAGAATAGCAGAAGAGAAAGTCAAATACGTAAACTGGAACTTTATTAGAAACCATTTCAGTACATTACACTATGCAAAAGTAAAAACAGTAGATCTACAAATGCTATTTAACCAGAAGCGTTACATTTAGCTTTTGTCTTCAGTAATATGAGCTCTCTACAATTTGCTTGCAAAGTACTTCAACAGGAACAAGAGACTCCAGCAAGCTCAAGGCCCAGAAAGAATCTAGCAAGCTTGGGTCTTGTCAGCACTAATGTATTTTTAGATGCCGTACAGGGCATCATAGACGATTTCAGCATCATCAATCCACCAGCACTCTCTTATTGCATTAGCATGCTTCTGGAAGGAATCGATGCTACATTTCAAACTCAATCGAAGCAACATATTTGCTTGAATGTGGAAACTACAACTCCAGGAGTGTGTTTCAAGGATCATTACATAAAGAATGATATTCCCAAACTTCTATCTCAACTTTTTTTCTTTGACTCCTGGATCAAACTCTAACTTACTTTTAACTTGAGTTTTCATTTTAGATTGTGTATGTGTTATCTCGTTCTAGTTGTGAGGTATTTATAGAAGAAACAAAGACCCTTGCGACTGTTCATTTTGACGGTTCAGATTGAAAGATTGCCAAGAGTCACTTGTCGCAATTATGACCACTTATTAGTTGCATTACCGAGGGGGAACAGTATCTTAGTCAGACTAAGAGTTTGACACCTTTTCAGAAAACAGATAGAATGTTTGTCTTTTCGATAAAACTACAAGTCTGTTGGTTTTTGTCAAAGTGCTCAAATATTTCAGCACCCTGAAACTTCCAGCAGACGTTATCATAAAACGACAAATCCTCTTCTGATTTCTTTAGTAACCGTCTGTGTCACGAACCGTACTTCTCATACTTAAAATTTGCGGAAAAATTAAAAATTTTCTTAAATAAAACATCCATACGGTCGTCACTCAACATTCATAAAATAAATCTCACAATCATCCGTCACCAATAAAATTTTGCTAAAAGGAAACACTGTTCCAAAAGTTTTGAAATGAAACATAACATCAGAGTATTTTAAACTTGCATAAAAAGAATCGTAAAATAACATGGGCGGTCCTCGGGTTTAGCCTGCCGTTCAGTCCAAGCCTGTCCCTTGGCCACCACCTCCTGCCTCCTCATCAACATACTCACCTGCATCGATCAAGTCTAGTGAGTCTAAAGACTCAACACGTATAAACTGGAATAACGAGTACTACGTAATAAAATCACATGCAACTTTAAAATAGGACATACATAACTCGCAACTTGAACATACGTACATACAAAACTAGACGTGCCATCAACATAACTTTCATAAACATACTGCATGCGTAAACATACATAACTTCATCATTTTGCGTAGAGGCATGTTTCAAAGCAAGTGACCCATAACATAATAAACGCCTGATCAGACACACCACAGTACTGGGCTGACAGGGACGTATCCACTGCCACATACATAAGATCCCCGTTCATAATTTAACGGGCTGATTGGTCCCCGTTCATAATTTAACGCTTTCCAACCATGATCTAACCCGTTCATAATTTAACGGGCGGATTGGTCCCCGTTCATAATTTAACGCTTTCCAATCCTAACATAAGTTGGTCACAAGACATTTAGCATACCTCAAAAACTTGACATATTTTCTTTGCACGTCAACATACTTACTTGGCGTTGAGGGATTCGTTGGACTTCGATCGGGGCTGTTGCTGCACCAACTAACATGAATTTGCATAACTTAAACGTAGGAATCATACTTACTCTCAAGTCCAATCAATACTTAGGACGTTCTAACATTTCCCATGACACGACCTTGAAAATCCTTGCACTAAACCACGACGTGAAATCCCAAAATATACTTACAATTCTTTCCCAAACAGTGAGTACACGGACCCCTACCCCGGGTCCGTGTACAGGTCCGTCTAGGTGCGGTGCAGTGACACTCGGAAAGAAGAAGGGACACGGACCCCGTGCCTACCTCCGTGTAGGGGTCCGTGTAGACTCGGGTGAAAGACTCCATGAAAAAGGGTGGACACGGACCCCGTGCCAGGGTCCGTGCAGACTCTGGAAAAAGGGCACTCCGGAAGAACAAAGGCACGGACCCCGTGCCAGGGTCCGTGTAAGGGTCCGTGCAGGCTCTGTGATCGCGAACTTACGAAAATTCTTGTACATGCTTTGCTTAACTTTCTAGACCCGGTTGCACTGTGGGGGCCCGTGCTCCTGATTAATATTTAATGACCAAACAACCAGGATTTATTAATGTAAACAGCGAAAGCGATTAAAATTTTCTCATTTTGGGCCTACAGAAATTTCGGCATGACCTATTCGTAAATAGGACATCCCAAAAATATCAAAATATCACAACAACATTTATATACTCGAAATAAAGTCATAACATCAATTCACAAACCTATAGCCGCACTGGCCAGGACTAAACACATGCAGAGCCGGCAAGGCTCGATCACACAACTATCAATTCAAAACATCGTAAAAATAACAGTACAGCTACACGGGGCATCTCCCCGGTAAATGTATGACTCCATAATATAGTATATATATATCTGGGAACTCTCAACCACGACTCGACGACTGGGCACCACTACCTGACGCTCCACCAGACGCGTCAAATCCTCCTGAATAACCTGCTATGACATCAAAAACAACCACAGCATAAAAAGAAACGAGGGGTCGGGCCCCAGTACGACGAACCAGTAATATTACGACAAATATAACTGACATGAAATAAAATCAAGTACAATGTGATGCAATGCAATGTAATGCAATGCGTGAAAGGCAACAACAAAATAATGGATACCAAAGCGGAGTCCAAATGAAACGCATCAGCAACAGTAACAGTGGCCACCCGTGCCAGGACTGCAGCAACGTAATAACATGCCGCCGCTCATCCATGCACGTAGCATCGAGGGTACGGGTGCGACCCGCTCAGTCCTCATGCAAGTCATCAGGAGTGCTAATCCTACCCACCCACTCCATCGATGACGCTACAACTCGATAGATCAGTAACAATAGCAATCAACGGAGTCAAGGCTCGAAATGCTATGCACTAATGAGATCAACTCAAATAAATGCGTGAATGCAATCACGTTATTCACAAAAGCACATAAAGCACGCCACAACTCATACATAATACTTAACGTCATTTCACATCACTATAGACGTCATAATAAAACAGTTCATGCGTACCTCAACTGAACCCTTAATTTACCACTGAATTTCTTAAGGATTTCTGAATAATCCAATCCTGTGGCAAATAATACATTTCATATCAACTTCAATTTATTATTCCAATATTCACTAATTTAGCCTAAAATTCCGAAAATCCATAATTTAGGCTTTCATATTTCCAAATTCATATACGACTATTCTACAGTATCGAAACACCTAATTATTGAACACTAAAATTCGAAAACCCAATTTTAAATTTCTGAATTTTCGAAATTAATCCCAAATAAATTCCGAAAATCTGATAGATACCTCAAATCGGCTCAATTCTCGTACCTACAATCAATAATATAACAATTATCAATATTGGTACCAAATTTAACCCAACAAAAATACAATCACCTTGCTGGAATCATGATTTGTACCTCAATATATATACCAAAACGAAGCTTATGACATAGGGAACAAAAGCCCTCAGTCAATTTCCGAATTCCGGCGAAAAACAGGCGGCGGGTTTCCGACGGGTCTACGAGAGTCGCGATAAAACCTTGCAAAATGGGTATCACTGGATAGCTCTCGTCGAGAAGGTTCCAAAACTATGCTTACTTTAATTTTTTGATAAGCGGAGCGACCACAATCAAGGAATGAAATTTCGAAAGGGAAGAAAAAGAAAACGAAGCTCGGCCGATGCAGCTTACGGGAGAGAGAAAGTGATAATTATCATTTCATTTCTTTTTTTTTTTAATTAAAACTTACTCAAATTGGGCCGGGCTTAGGAATGTGTTTGGGCCAAATATATTGGGCTCTCACATGCACGAACTATGAACCGACACCCCGAGACCCATCCTAGCATACCATAACATAAAACCAATTTCGTACAACATCTCAAGCAACGACGTTCATCTTACGACGCATACAATTTCAAAAACGTGACAATCGACACTAATTTCTTTCCTACGACTTCTAATGCATTCGAGTGCCTATCGACACTAAACGACGTACCACATATCGACCCAACAACATAATAATCATACCTAGGTGCAACAACGATCGTCCGTCAATCTCCAACGAAGCCTGCAACAAATAAACTTCGAGAACACAATTATCGTAAAAGTCGCAGTTTGAGCAGTCCCACGAAAAACGCCATAACTCACTCAATTTTCATCCAAAAATCTCGAATTTTATATCAAAACGAAGGTATCGAACAGTTCTACAATTTTGTAGTTGAAAGTTTTCTCAAATTCTCGACGGAAAAATCGCAGATTCGAGAAGAACAGCAAGTTACGAGATTTCAGATCTAAAAAGTATTTCAAACGCATTCAAATCAATTTCCGCTCAAACGACGAACGTCATACATAAATTTTCACGCATAAAAATACACGACGCATACTATGACAAGATCGATGCAGAAAGAACAGAATATACGTGCCTTTTGATTTTTAAAAATACCGTACGACGACACCGAAGCGGAGATGGAAGTGAGGTTGATCCGGGACGAACGTGGCGCTAAAATCTTCGAAGGAAACACACGAAAAGTTGCTGGAAATCGAAGAGGGAAGGGGGCGGCTGCTTGAAGGAGTAAGAACCCTAGGTTTTCTCTCCTCAAAATAATAAAAACTGAAACTTAAGGTGAGTGTGTGTGTTTAGTGTGTGTAAAAACGTGTAAGTGTGTGTGAGTGTGTGTAAAGTGTGTGTGTGTGTTTTAATTAGGAGAAACTCTTAACTAAATAAACTATTTAAAATACTAATAAAAAGTTAACACACACTAGTTAAATCAAACTCTACAATTAAAATATCTACACACTAATTTTAAGGGTCTTAAACTCTTAATTCACTCAATAAATTATTAAAGCTTTAAAAATACTAACAACTTAATAAATTATTTAAAACGCCCCATTCTCAACTTAAAATAAAATACCACATTTTAAATTGCAACAAATCGTCACCGGGTCTTTTCCTCAATCCCGCCTCGAATGATCGCCTGAAACATGAAACTCGAAAGACATTTTAACGTGCATCACATAAACATAAATAATTTAAAATAATGCATTTAAATAAATCATGCATCGCTAAAACTCATTTAATATTAATTTAAATGATTTAATAATTAAATGAATGCATGGGTTATACGTGTATTAAATTTGGGCACTACAGTTCCTCCCCCACTTATAAAAATTTCGTCCTCGAAATTAAGTCTTACCGAACAATTCAGGGTAGCGAAGTCTCATGTCGGCCTCTGACTCCCAAGTGGCTTCTTCCACCGATTGATTCAGCCATTGAACTTTGACCAACTTGGTCGTCTTGTTCCGAAGCCTGCGCTCCTGTCTGTCTAGGATTTGGACTGGTTTTTCCTCGTAAGACAGGTCTGGAGCCAACTGCATTGGTTCATAACTCAGAATGTGCGAAGGGTTGGCTAGGTACTTCCTTAGCATCGAAACGTGGAACACATTGTGTACCCCGGCCAGATTCGGCGGAAGGGCAACACGATAGGCTAGTGTCCCAACTCTGTCCAAAATCTCAAACGGTCCAATAAACCTCGGACTCAACTTGCCTCTCTTTCCAAATCTCATAAAACCCTTCATAGGTGCTATCTTAACGAATACGTGATCACCAACAAAAAATTCTAGATCTCTCCTCCTCTTATCAGCATAGCTCTTCTGACGGCTTTGGGCGGTCTTCATTCTGTCACGAATTTTGACCACCACGTCGGCTGTCTGCTGAACTATCTCTGGACCAAGTTCTGCTCTCTCACCAACTTCATCCCAATGAACTGGTGATCTGCACTTCCTCCCATACAGTGCCTCATAGGGGGCCATACCAATAGATGCTTGGAAGCTGTTGTTGTATGTGAACTCCACTAGAGGTAGTCTAGACTCCCAAGCTCCTTGAAAATCAATCATGCAGGCTCTTAGCAAATCCTCTAAAATCTGAATCACTCGCTCAGACTGACCATCTGTCTGCGGGTGAAAAGCTATACTGAAAAGCAACTTCGTCCCCATGGCTGCGTGTAAGCTCTTCCAAAAGGACGATGTGAACCTCGGGTCTCTGTCGGACACAATCGAAACTGGAAACCCATGTAAACGGACTATCTCCTTGATGTAAAGCTCCGCATACTGCGTCATAGAGAAAGTCGTCTTCACTAGTATAAAATACGCTGACTTAGTGAGTCGGTCCACTATAACCCAAATAGAATTCGAACCTCTGACTGACCTTGGCAACCCAACCACGAAATCCATAGTAATGTTCTCCCACTTCCACTCGGGGATGGGGAGTGGCTTAACCAGTCCTGCTGGCCTCTGATGCTCAGCTTTTACTTGCTGACAAGTGAGACATTCTGATACGAATCTACGGATGTCTCGCTTCATCCCTGGCCACCAATACAATAACTGTAGGTCTTTGTACATCTTGGTGCCTCCGGGGTGGATGGAATACGGAGATGCGTGTGCCTCTGTCAAAATATCCTGTCTGATCGAACAAACACTAGGCACCCACATTCTACCTCTGTATCTCACAATGCCATCTGAAACTGTGTACAACACACTGCCCTTGGCTTCGTCTTTCATTCTCCATTTCTGTAACTGCTCATCTGAAGACTGACCTACCCGGATGCGATCTAGCAAATCAGACTTGACTGTCAGATTAGATAGCCTAGGAGCCTTGCCATCACGATAAATCTCTAGATCAAACTTCTGAATCTCCGACTGTAGCGGTCTCTGAGCTGACAACTGAGCTACCACTGCTACTTTTCTGCTCAAAGCGTCTGCGACAACATTAGCTTTTCCCGGATGGTAGCTAATTTCGCAGTCGTAATCTTTCACAAGTTCTAACCACCGTCTCTGTCTCATATTCAGCTTTCTCTGTGTGAAGAAATATTTGAGACTCTTGTGGTCGGTGAAAATATGACATTTCTCGCCGTATAGATAGTGTCTCCAAATTTTCAGTGCGAAGACAACGGCGGCTAGCTCTAGGTCGTGAGTCGGATAGTTCTTCTCATGCACTTTCAACTGCCTGGATGCATAAGCTATGACCCGACCCTGCTGCATCAACACTGCGCCTAATCCGAGCTTAGATGCATCGGTAAAAAGTACAAACTCACCTTGCCCTGTTGGCATGGCTAGCACTGGCGCCGAAATAAGAGCTTGCTTCAACGTGTCGAAGCTCTTCTGACAACCATCACTCCACACAAACTTAGCATTCTTCTTGGTGAGTGAAGTGAGTGGCACCGCTATGGACGAAAATTCTCGAATAAACTTACGGTAGTAACCGGCTAAACCCAAAAAGCTGCGGATCTCTGATGCGTTCTTTGGCTCAACCCATTCCTTGACGGCTGCAACCTTAGATGGATCCACTTCAATTCCACTGCTAGATATAATATGACCCAAAAATGCAACTTTCTCCAGCCAAAATTCACACTTACTAAACTTTGCAAACAATTTACGGCTCTGTAAAATCTCCAATACTATCCTCAGATGCTGGTGATGCTCCTCATGGCTCTTCGAGTAGATGAGAATATCGTCAATGAATACTATGACGAATTGGTCGAGGAACGGCTGAAATACTCGGTTCATGAGGTCCATGAAAATTGCTGGAGCATTCGTCAATCCAAATGGCATTACCAAGAACTCGTAATGCCCATACCTAGTCCTGAAGGCTGTTTTGTAGACATCTGCATCCTTCACCTTCAGCTGGTGATACCCTGATCGAAGATCTATCTTAGAGAACACTGTAGCTCCCTGCAATTGATCAAACAAGTCCTCGATCCTAGGAAGTGGGTATTTATTCTTGATCGTTACCTTGTTCAGATCACGATAATCGATGCACAGTCTCATGCTACCGTCTTTCTTTTTCACAAAAAGCACTGGCGCTCCCCACGGTGAGAAACTCGGGCGGATAAACTCCTTGTCTAAGAGCTCCTGAATCTGTTGCTTGAGTTCTAACATTTCTGCTGGAGCTAATCTGTATGGTGCCTTAGAGATTGGCACTGTGCCTGGCATGAGTTCGATTGCAAACTCCACCTCTCTCTCTGGTGGAAGGCCTGTGACGTCGTCAGGAAAGACGTCTGGGAAGTCTCTGACTACTGGCACATCTGATAGTGACGGAGTGGGCATGTCAGGTGCTGAGTTGATGCTGGCCAAGAACGCCTGACACCCCTTGGAAATTAGTCTCCTCGCCTGCATGCACGAGATCATGCGAGGGAAACTTCTCCATCTGTCTGGTTCAAAAAGAAATTGTTCCATACCCAATGGTCTGACTAGCACTGATCTCTTCTGAAAGTCGATAAGAACTCTGTTCTTAGTCAGCCAGTCCATTCCCAATATGATGTCGAATTCTGGCATTGGCAGTAGGAATAAATCTGCATATACTAGGTGGCCATACAGTTCTAAATCGATATCTCTGACCACACTGGTAGCTAACAGCTCCTCCCCTGATGGGACTGTCACTGAAAAGTTCACGTCTAGGCCAATGGACTTGAGGTCCAAATGATTAGCAAACGTCTCCGATATGAAGGAGTGAGTGGCTCCTGAGTCTATTAGTGCAGTCGTGGATAATCTCTTAATAAAAATATTTCCTGAGAGACGTTAGCACACAAACTAACTTATATCCCAAAATTTACTAACATAAACCTTAAGTATAGAAGTACCCAATATCCCAAGTTACTCAAAAATAATAATAACACACTAGTAATCCCAAATAGAATTCCACATGCAAGGCAAAATAATGCTGAACTTAGGTAGAAAAGTTTACCGGTCAGTAGTGTAGTGTCTGGGTTCGCCTCCTGAGCATGCATGGCGAAAACTCTCCCTTGAGTTGGTTGCTTCCACTGCGGGCACTCCTTCAGCATGTGGTCGCTAGCTCCACACTTGAAGCACTTGCCCGATCCATATAAGCATGGCCCCGGGTGCTGGCGGTTGCACTTAGGGCACACCGGAAAGTTAACGGGCTTCTGAGGCGCCCCTTGCTGCTGTACTGGACCCTTGCCCCTTGGTGGTCCATGAAAAGGCTTCTTAGCTGGCGGCCCCTGAAACGGCCTCTTAAACTGGGGCCTCTGATTCTGCTGCTATTGGTGCTGCGGCGGTGCCTGGTAGGGCCTCTTGTCCTGTCTATCCGCCTCTATATCTCGCTGGTCCTGTTCTGCCACCAAAGCTCTGGACACAGCGACTGCATACGTAGTAGGACCAGCTACCCTCACATCCCGGCGCAAGATCGGCCGCAAACCGTCCATAAAATGCCTCAGCTTTGCCTGGGTATCATTCGAAATGAGGGGTACGAAGTAACACCCCCTCTCAAACTTTCTGACGAAGTCTGCCACGCTGCTATCCCCTTGCCTCAGTGTCATAAACTCCCTGGTCAGGCGGGAGCGTACTTCCTCAGTGAAGTACTTTGAGTAGAAAACTTCTTTGAATCCATTCCAAGGCAGCACTTGCAGATTGACTGCCACTGACGCGCTCTCCCACCATAGTCTAGCGTCCCCTGTCAGCAAGAATATAGCACATCTGACCCTGTCAGCGTCCGTCAGCTCCATGAAGTCAAATATCACCTCGATGGACTTGATCCATCCCTCAGCCACCATCGGGTTAGTAGTACCCGAAAACTCCTTCGGGCTCATCCTCCGGAACCTCTCATATACTGCCTCCGGTCTAGGCCTCTCCTCGGGGCCTGCAACAGTCTGGTTCCTCGCAAATTGTGCGAAGAATTGCGTCATGCCAGCAAGCATCTGTGCTTGCATATCTGGCGGTGGCGGTGGTGGTGGATTGGCCCTCTCCTCGTTGCGGGCCTCTCTGTCCTCTTCCTGGTTAATCATACGTCTAGGAGGCATACTGTTCCAACAATTACCCAACACGTAAACCCAACATGCATGAATATAATACCAATATCATAAGATGCACGTAATTTTGAACTTTAAAACATAAACATGCTGAAATCATGACCTAATGCATAGTACATAGCATAACTCAAAACTTTAAAACTTACAGACTTGAGGTGTGACTTCGAGAGCTTCTTGCGACTGGCAGTAAGCGTAACCCTTTACAAGAACACCGCTCTGATACCAACTATAACGAACCGTACTTCTCATACTTAAAATTTGCGGAAAAATTAAAAATTTTCTTAAATAAAACATCCATACGGTCGTCACTCAACATTCATAAAATAAATCTCACAATCATCCGTCACCAATAAAATTTTGCTAAAAGGAAACACTGTTCCAAAAGTTTTGAAATGAAACATAACATCAGAGTATTTTAAACTTGCATAAAAAGAATCGTAAAATAACATGGGCGGTCCTCGGGTTTAGCCTGCCGCTCAGTCCAAGCCTGTCCCTTGGTCACCACCTCCTGCCTCCTCATCAACATACTCACCTGCATCGATCAAGTCTAGTGAGTCTAAAGACTCAACACGTATAAACTGGAATAACGAGTACTACGTAATAAAATCACATGCAACTTTAAAATAGGACAAACATAACTCGCAACTTGAACATACGTACATACAAAACTAGACGTGCCATCAACATAACTTTCATAAACATACTGCATGCGTAAACATACATAACTTCATCATTTTGCGTAGAGGCATGTTTCAAAGCAAGTGACCCATAACATAATAAACGCCTGATCAGACACACCACAGTACTGGGCTGACAGGGACGTATCCACTGCCACATACATAAGATCCCCGTTCATAATTTAACGGGCTGGTTGGTACCCGTTCATAATTTAACGCTTTCCAACCATGATCTAACCCGTTCATAATTTAACGGGCGGATTGGTCCCCGTTCATAATTTAACGCTTTCCAATCCTAACATAATTTGGTCACAAGACATTTAGCATACCTCAAAAACTTGACATATTTTCTTTGCACGTCAACATACTTACTTGGCGTTGAGGGATTCGTTGGACTTCGATCGGGGCCGTTGCTGAACCAACTAACATGAATTTGCATAACTTAAACGTAGGAATCATACTTACTCTCAAGTCCAATCAATACTTAGGACGTTCTAACATTTCCCATGACACGACCTTGAAAATCCTTGCACTAAACCACGACGTGAAATCCCAAAATATACTTACAATTCTTTCCCAAACAGTGAGTACACGGACCCCTACCCCGGGTCCGTGTACAGGTCCGTCTAGGTGCGGTGCAGTGACACTCGGAAAGAAGAAGGGACACGGACCCCGTGCCTACCTCCGTGTAGGGGTCCGTGTAGACTCGGGTGAAAGACTCCATGAAAAAGGGTGGACACGGACCCCGTGCCAGGGTCCGTGCAGACTCTGGAAAAAGGGCACTCCGGAAGAACAAAGGCACGGACCCCGTGCCAGGGTCCGTGTAAAGGTCCGTGCAGGCTCTGTGATCGCGAACTTACGAAAATTCTTGTACATGCTTTGCTTAACTTTCTAGACCCGGTTGCACGAACTATGAACCGACACCCCGAGACCCATCCTAGCATACCATAACATAAAACCAATTTCGTACAACATCTCAAGCAACGACGTTCATCTTACGACGCATACAATTTCAAAAACGTGACAATCGACACTAATTTCTTTCCTACGACTTCTAATGCATTCGAGTGCCTATCGACACTAAACGACGTACCACATATCGACCCAACAACATAATAATCATACCTAGGTGCAACAACGATCGTCCGTCGATCTCCAACGAAGCCTGCAACAAATAAACTTCGAGAACACAATTATCGTAAAAGTCGCAGTTTGAGCAGTCCCACGAAAAACGCCATAACTCACAAAATTTTCATCCAAAAATCTCGAATTTTATATCAAAACGAAGGTATCGAACAGTTCTACAATTTTTTAGTTGAAAGTTTTCTCAAATTCTCGACGGAAAAATCGCAGTTTCGAGAAGAACAGCAAGTTACGAGATTTAGGATCTAAAAAGTATTTCAAACGCATTCAAATCAATTTCCGCTCAAACGACGAACGTCATACATAAATTTTCACGCATAAAAATACACGACGCATACTATGACAAGATCGATGCAGAAAGAACAGAATATACGTGCCTTTTGATTTTTAAAAATACCGTACGACGACACCGAAGCGGAGATGGAAGCGAGGTTGATCCGGGACGAACGTGGCGCTAAAATCTTCGAAGGAAACACACGAAAAGTTGCTGGAAATCGAAGAGGGAAGGGGGCGGCTGCTTGAAGGAGTAAGAACCCTAGGTTTTCTCTCCTCAAAATAATAAAAACTGAAACTTAAGGTGAGTGTGTGTGTTTAGTGTGTGTTAAAACGTGTAAGTGTGTGTGAGTGTGTGTAAAGTGTGTGTGTGTGTTTTAATTAGGAGAAACTCTTAACTAAATAAACTATTTAAAATACTAATAAAAAGTTAACACACACTAGTTAAATCAAACTCTACAATTAAAATATCTACACACTAATTTTAAGGGTCTTAAACTCTTAATTCACTCAATACATTATTAAAGCTTTAAAAATACTAACAACTTAATAAATTATTTAAAACGCCCCATTCTCAACTTAAAATAAAATACCACATTTTAAATTGCCACAAATTGTCACCGGGTCTTTTCCTCAATCCCGCCTCGAATGATCGCCTGAACCATGAAACTCGAAAGACATTTTAACGTGCATCACATAAACATAAATAATTTAAAATAACGCATTTAAACAAATCATGCATCGCTAAAACTCATTTAAAATTAATTTAAATGATTTAATAATTAAATGAATGCATGGGTTATACGTGTATTAAATTTGGGTACTACAGTCTGGACAGCCCGCCTTTTTCAAATTTTCAAAATCATTCGTATATCTGACAGTTTCTGCAAAACTTTTCCAACACTCAACCATAAACATACTGACACGTTTCTTTATGTTTATTTGATGGCTGTATATTTTTCTCTATTTCACCTTTTCACCTTTACTGTTTCATAACTATCGTTATTCAGCTACTGATTTCTCTCTATCATCTCTAACTACTACAAATTATATCTGCTTCTATCCTTTTACAGAAATGGCTGGAGCATACACTCTTAACGCTTATCAAGTAAATTTTGCTTCTGTTCTCAACATCAAGGATGATAATCTCGTTAAAATGTTTCAGGACATTGAGAAATCGGGACTCAGAAAATTCCTGGAAGCACCAGCCGTAATTTACAAAAATGCTCTCCTAGACTTTTACGCTAAAGCGACAGTACATGAAGGAAAGATTGTTCATTCTCAAGGAGATGCATCCATCTCTATTGATGCCGCACTTCTAGGAGCGACCTTCCTTCTTCCACTCTCAGGTACTTCTGAACTATCTGATATTTCCAAGATAGATATGTCTGTTGCGCTTAGCTCGTTCTCAGCCTCTGGAGAAGAAGTGTCTCCCTCTTGTCACAAGAAATTACTCAAAATGGAATATCAAATTCTGGCCGATATTGTGGCAAAAGCCATTTTGATCAAAGCTGGCACCTTCGACAAGTTGACGAAGGAGAAAGTTCAAGTGATGATTGCCATCACTAAGGGAACCAAAGTGGACTGGAGTCTTTTTCTCTTTAGAATTATGAAGGATATGGTTGTCAGGAAAAGTTCTGGATTCGCAGTTCAAATCAGCGCAATGCTCAAGGATGCTGGTTTCGCCTCTACCAGTGATCAAGATGATACTTTAGTAACCATGATTGATGCTGCGAACGTACTTGCTTTAAGGCCTAAGCCAACCGTGGCGGAGTTTGTCGCCTTGAAAAAGGAAATTGGAGAAACTGCTTCTGAGGTTCAAAAACCTCAAAGGAAAATTTCAAAGAAAAGAGTGATCATTTCGACTGATTCGGATAAAACAACATCAGAAGAGTCTGCTGCTGATGTTCAACCACCCGTACCAACCCCAGCCAAGAAGAAACCTCGCACCATTCTTAAGATCAAGAAGACAGCAGCACTGTCTGAGATTGAGAAAGTACCTATCAGACAGGTATTTCCATAAGTGGTTCCTTCTGTTTGATCCATTACTTCTGCGACTGCACAAGCTACTGCATCTATTCCAGCACCGCCTACTGCTTCTGTTTTCAAGCCATCATCTGGAATAGTGATTCGAGAATCAACTAGTGGGTCATCTGCTTTCCGACCCATCGTGCCTATTTCTTCATCTGATAAAGGCAAAGGGAAAATGGTCGAAGAACCACCAATTTTTGGACACAAAACAACTGTAACCACCGGCGTTGATCTTCATCTAGCAGAAATTGAAACCTCTGCAAATGATGATATGAATTTTTTTGATGAGTGGCACTCATTTCGTCTTTTCCATTCTTTTGCTTACTTTAAGACAAAAGGGAACTATGCCAAAATGATGAATGCAGAGAAGAAAATTTTTCAGCTTGCAAAAACGGAAAATGTCATCGAGGCCTTGCACAGAAGGAGTTTCATCCTCGATCAGCTGAAATTTCAGAAGCTAGAATCGTTTCCGAAAGTTCTTGAATCGAATTTTGATCCTAGTGTTCCTACTGCTATTCAGGATCAAAATGTTATTGTGATTCTATCTGACAAGTTCAAACAGATGCGTGAGCAACTTCTTGCTCAAGAACAAGGCTTTGGCGAGCCTATTGTTTATCACATTGGTCTTGTTCCAGACTTTCAACAGACTCAGACAGTTGAGGAAAGGACCACAGCCTCCCCAAAGGCTTCTGCTCTCAGTACTCCTGCATCTCCGACTAGGCCGATTCCGTCCTCGTCGCTATTATCTGTAAATGAACTGGCTTCGGTTGAAGAAGTCATTGAGTCGATTGTTCTTACAGTCTCTGCTACTCTGGAAGTCGCACCGGCTACTTCATTGTCACCTTCTGCTTATCTGACCCCAGTGCCACATATAGCAGAACCAGATGCTTCTTCTTTATTGCCAAATTTAGAGATATTTTCTGCTACTCATCAAGCAGAAATGCATAGCCTTCTGGATCAGCCTTCTGCACCTTCTACTGAAGAACCATCAGACTCACAGTCTGTTATTGCACCAACGAAAGAAACTTTGGCCTCTGACTTGGCTGTTCCCGCTGAAGAAATTGTTCTTCCACTGGTTGCTGCTGAACCTACTGTCTCTACACTTCCAGAAGAAAGCACAGCAGACCCTGGTCCTTCTACTACTTTGGTGGATACTAATCTTGTTTCTACTGCGTTGACTATCTCTCATCCTGTTCTGACTGAGACGAACTCTCGTCTTGCTGAGATTAAGCAACGCATGCTTATGCGAACTCCCTCCCCGGAATCAGATGCATTTAACCTGGAATTTCAGATTGAGTCTCTACAACGGGAACTCAACAACGTATCTGACTTAGTGAAACGAATGTCCTGTGAAAAAATTTCATAATTCAGTGGTGCTCAATATTTCAGAGAACGAATGGGCAAACACATCTATAACACGGCGGAAACCATGAACAAGATGTATGCTGAAACCGTTGTTTTCAGACAGGCCATATCCAGAACTCACAGTAACATCATGCTTGCTCAAACTGATATACTCAACCAAATCACCGAGCATGATGATCTCTTTCGATCATTTTCCACTTCTTTGGAACTCATGGATGCCAAGATTGATTCACAAAATCAATCTCTCACTACACTGAATGATCGCATCTTTTCTCAAACTCCGTATCTGCAGATGCTAACCAATGGCATTCAGAACATATCTGGAAGAATGAATGATCTCTTCGCCCATGTAGTTGCGGCTGATGCCAAAAAGGGGGAAGATAGAGGAGATCCAGCAGGAGCTAGACAATCAGAAGATGAAGCTGAACCTTCAAACAGAAGACTTCAAGAACCTCAGAATGAAGAAGTCATCTACAGGGATATTGAAATTGATTGATCATTTACTTTGATACTTTATTGACATTATCCTTTTGTTTAAATGATTATCTGCTTTATTTATCGACTTTCTGCTGTTTAGGTTTTGGCATCACCACAAAGGGGGAAATTGTTAGACATGAATTTTATTGTGGCGATGATTAACTAAAACCAGCAGACCAGAACATTAGACTAACTTATCAGAAGCTACTGGTCTAATAAAACTAAACCAGTAGAAAGGATAGTAATACAAAACCAGTAGAGGACGTTTCCTAACGTTGCTACCTTTATTGTTACCGTTAAAGAGTTCCTAGTACTAGTATTAATTGTAGCATTAAATACTATACGGAGTCATTTAGTGCATTTTACCCAATTAAGTATGAAACAAGACTGATTGTTTTATAGCTTTTCTGCAGGAACTTCTTTTGGTAATAAAGCTGATTGTATCAGTTATCTGGAGACATCCTCTGATTGTGAACGTTGAACTCAGTCGATTATATATACATGGATCAAATCCTTATACGATACGACTCTTCGCTTAACATTATTTCTTCAAGGATCAAAGCTATTTTTCACTCATAAGACAATCTCGATATTCCTTGAATACTTAGAGTTCAACACAAAGAAAAGTAGCACACGCTTCATAGCTTTTATCTGATCTTTTGGAGATCATCTTGTGCTACTGATTCTTACACTCTTCACAATCTTTACATCACTTATACTTTATCAAGAAGAGTTTGTAATCTGAAAAGAGTCTTTTCAGAACTTTGTGTTTCTCATTTTTGTGAGTTGAGTAACTAAGAGTTTCAGTAGGCTGAGGTGTAAGTCCTTTTGAAGTGGGTTTGTACAAGAGCTGTACTGTAATATCCAAAGTCTTTTAGTTATACCTTCTGGAAACAGGAGAAGGGGAGACGTAGAAGAGTTTATCTTCGAACTTCCATAAACAACTGCTGCCTACTGTTTTATTGTCTTTCAACTACTTTATCAGATTGTTTCCGCACGTTTTATTGTAATCAGGTGAAAGTATACGCACAAGATAAACTACTATCCCTAACAGGATTTTAGTACCTCATCAGAATAGAAAGAAAAACGAGTAGAGTTTATTCACCCCCCCTTCTAAACTCAACTTCAATCTTCAACAATCTGTCAAGCAATACACCTTACAAGTGGTATCAGAGTCATCTCTTGATACACTAAGTGCTGATTCTGGTTTTGTTTTTTTCTGATAGAAATATTTAATGGACACATCACTTGCAAATGCAGCACTTTGACCACCAGTCCTCGACAGAACCAACTACAGCCTATGGAAGATCAAAATCAGATATTACATAAAATCCATAGATGAAAGGGCATGGCAGCGTGTCATCAATGGGTGGACTTCACTGATGATGATGGATCAAGATGGTGACAGCATGCCAAAATTGGAAACTGACTGGACCGCTGATGAAGTGCAGAATTCAAATTACAATTCAAAGGCTTTGAATGCAATATTCACTTCAGTTGATATGAATATGTTCAGTTTGATAACAAACTGTACTTCTGCTAAGAATGCAAGGGATACTCTCCAAAGACATTGTGAAGGTTTTGAGAGTGTACGACGAACTAGACTGAGGATGCTCACCTCCAAGTTCCAGATGATGAGGATGGAAGAATCTGAAAATATACTGGACCGTGATCGTTGCCTACGGGAAAATTCTAATGAGGCGTTCAACCTTGGAGACCCCATCTCTAATGCACGATTAGTTAGCAAAGTTCTCCGTTCGTTGCCCGAAAGATTCAACATAAAAATATGCACAATCTATGAGGTTAAGGACACATCTCAGATGGCTCTGGAAGATCTTACCAATTCACTTCGCACCTTCGAAATGAACATGGACATACAGAAGAAGGATAAGGGGAAGACGATTGCATTCCAGGTCTCAAATGACTCTTATAATGATCTTCTTCAAATATCCCAAGAGGTTAATTAATCGGACCTTTGTGAGGATTCCATCGCCTATATCAAAAAGAAATTTGGGGATTATCTGAAAAGAATAAGGGACAAAAAGAAGTCTGAACAACCATCAAGGTTTCCGAGTCTTCCAACACCTGAAAGGCTACAAAGGTTTCCTGTTCAACAATAATTTCGACCAAGGAATGAAAGCAAGGGTCGGTTTAATTCGAAGAATATGACTCAGTGCAATGTAGAGAATGCAATGGATTTGGCCACTATGCCAATTAATGTGCTAACAGACAACGAAAGAACAAGGGCTACAATGTGTCTCTAAGAGATGAAAAATATGATGATGAGGAGAAATACAATGATGAAGACAATCACACCTCCTTAAATGCACTGTTGACAAAAAAACGTTGGGTACAAGTGAACTCGTTAGGTGTTGCCACTCATGGATACAACACGTGTGTAAAATCAGTTTGTTTGAAATCTACATCTTCTGGAAACTTGAGTGTAGATGATGATTTGGAAGTTGATGAAGAAGAAATCACTCTTGAGATTGTACAAAAGCTTTATGAGGAGTTGTATGTCGATTGGACCAAAATAAACAAGCTTAACTCAACTATCATGAAGGAGAACACCGAATTAAAAGATGTGGTTGACAAACTTGAAGTAATCATTAGCAAAAAGGACTTGGAACTAGGCCTGATCAAGGATAAGCTTCAAAAGGCAACTGAGACCTTGTCCAAATTTAATTCGAGCACATCCAATCTTGATTCCATACTTTTGATGGGAAGATATGACAAAAAAGGCAGCTTCAAAGGCAATGTTTTTGAAATTGGTGAATCTTCAAAATCAAAGGTCTTCGTGAAAGGAAAAGCTGATTTATCCACACAGTCACAAATCACGCCCCCAATCAAAAGTTCTTTACCAAAAAGAAAACCTGCTGCACCCGTTCCTAAGAAAAGAAAAAGCGGGTATGTATGTCACTGCTGTTTTAAGCTTGGTCATATCAGGTCCTACTGTTTTAAACTCAAGGATGACAGCATGAATCAAAAGACGGGTCAGATGTTGCCCCAAATGTTGCATAACACTTCCCGCAACATCTCCAATCGCCGACCTACAGTAAGAAAAATTTGGGTACCAAAGGTAACAACTCACTGTAATGTTGTCTATACTTCATTGAAAAATAATACTGCAGGTTATTAGTATTTTGATAGTGGAAGCTCACGCCACATGACAGGATCACGAGAACATCTCATTGTCTATGTTGATAAAAAAAATGTGGTAGAGTAACGTATGGAGGGGGAGATAAAGGAAAGATTGTGGGAAAGGGAACATTGAATGTTGAAGGACTACCAAAGCTCCAATGTGCTTCATGTTGAAGGATTAAACTCGAATTTGATAAGCATAAGCCAATTGTGTGATGAAAATTTGCATGTCAAACATACTTGTGAAGTTTTTGATAAAACTAACATGTGCATTATGACAGGTACTAGGTCTTCGGATAACTGTTACAAAATAGGTGAAAAACTTTCATGCAATCATGCACAAATCAGTGCACTCGACCTTTGGCATCAAAAACTTGGTCATGTAAATTTCAAAACCTTGAAGAACTTGTGTAAGTACGATGTAGTACGAGGTTTGCCTAATCTTTCATCTGGTATACCATATGTGTACGGAGATTGTCAAAAGGGTAAGGAGACTCGCATATCACACCCATTGTTGTCATCATCTGGGACAACACGCTGTCTGGATTTACTTCACATGGACCTTATAGGTCCTATGGAAGTGGAAAGCTTTGGAGGTAAGAAGTACTCTTTTGTTTGTGTTGATGATTTCTCATGATATTCATGAGTAAGCTTCATTAGGGAGGAATCAGACACTTTCGGTGTGTTCAAACACTTAGTCACAAGAATCACGAACTTCCATAAGCTGAAGGTGAGATTGATCAGGACTGATCATGGTAAGGAATTTGAAAACTTTTTATTCTCATCGTTTTGTGAGGAAAGGAATTTCTCATGAGTTTTCAGCAAAAAAACACCACAGCAGAATGGCATTGCGAAACGCAAAAATAGGACATTGCAAGAAATGGCTAGGGTGATGCTAGCTTCAAAGAATATTTCAAAGCATTTTTTGGCAGAAGTCCTTAACACAGCTTGCCATATTTCGAATAAGGTGTATTTGAGAAGTGGTTCAACTATGACTTCTTATGAAATAATCATGGGAAAGAAGCCTAATCTTAAATATTTTCATATTTTGGTTGTGTCTGTTACACTCTGAATGACAGGGATCAACTTGCAAAAATTGACTCAAAAAGTGACAAGTGTTTGTTTTTGGGATATGCCATTAATAGTCGAGCTTATCGCATGTTTAATTTATGAACTAGGACTATTATGGAATCCATTAGTGTTTTTTTTTTATAACTGTGCAGATCTGAAAAAGAAAATTACTGAAGATGATGTGGAAGACCTTCTGGAAACTCCAATCGTCCATTCGGACTGGAAAATTCAGGTGTTACCCCAAATGTTGTAACACCTAGTACAACACATGACACTGGAGTCACTCAATCTGAGGATGACACGAACAATGATGATAATGCAGTAAATTATGGACAAAATATTCCAAGTAAAATTCAGAAAGACCATCCATGCATGATCTTCATAAACTCACAGGTCAAATTTTCCTGTTTTATATCCAATATTGAACCCAAAAATGTTGATAAGGCTTTAAAAGATGAATTTTGGGTTAATTCAATGCATGAGGATCTTGAGAAATTTGTTCGAAATGATGTGTGCCACTTGGTTCCACCTCCTGACCATGGTAAAATTATTGGTAGAAAATGGATTTTCAAAAATAAGACTGATTAGTCGAGAAACATCATTCGAAACAAAGCTAGATTGGTTGCTTAAGGGTACATACAGGTTGATGGGGTTGATTTTGATGAGACCTTTGCTCTTGTTGCCTGTATTGAGTCAGTCAGAAAATTGCTAGCTATTGCATGCTATATAAAATCAAACCTTTTCAAATGGATGTTAAAAGTGCACTTTTAAATGGAATATTGTGTGAAAAAGTGTATGTTCGACAACTTAAGGGTTTTGAGGATCCACACCATTTGGATCATGTTTATAAATTGAAGAAGGCACTTTATGGTTTGAAGCAAGCACCACGTGCGTGGTATGGAAGACTAACAGAATACCTACTTGAAATTGGCTTCAACGAGGTGACATAGACAAAACTCTTTTTATTCAGAAATCCAAAGGTGAAATCCTTATTTTTCAAGTCTATGTTGATGATATAATATTTGGTTCTTCATTTCAAAAGCATGCTGACGATTTTGTTGAGTGCATGTCATCCACATTTGAAATAAGCATGGTTTCTGAGTTGAGTTACTTTCTTGGCTTGCAAATTAAACAAATGTATGATGTCATCTTTTTGTGTCAAAGTAAGTATGCTAGGAATTTGATTAATAAATGCAAATGAAAACACTAAACACATGAGAACTCCTATCGGCTCGAGTGAAAAATTATGCAAAGATGATGTTGCCGAAAATGTTGACAACCCTTTATACAGCAGCATCATCGGAAGCCTCCTGTATTTGATAGCCAGTCAACCTAACATCATGTTTAGTGTATGTCTATGTACTAGATATCAAGCCAATCCTAAAATTTCTCATTTAAAAACTGTGAAGCGCATCTTACGTTACATAGCTGGAAGTATTGACTTATGATTTTGGTACACTCAAGAAATCAACTCGAATTTAGTGGGATTTTATGATGCTGATTGGGATGGTGACTTAGATGATAGGAAGATAACATCTGGAGGTTGCTTTTATCTTGGGAATAACTTGATCTTGTGGCATAGTAGGAAACAAAATTGTGTTTCACTTTCAACTGCTGAATCTGAATATGTGGCAGCTGGAAGCTGTTGTTCTCAACTTTTATTATAAAGGCCTAAAAATCTTTACTTTGAAAATTTTCGGGAAATTTAAAATTTTTCTTTTAAAATAAATGGAGTGCCTCATTCATACCAAAAACGGATAAAATGTTTAAAGTTCAAAATAGCAGCAGACGAAATTATTACTTGCCAAAATAACAAGTTAAAGTATTCAACAACTGATAAAATATTTGAGCATCAAAAATAAAATAGCAACTGCTGAAACTGAGGTCACCGGGTGCCACTATTGCCGACCCAAGCTAGCTCACTGGTCCCCGCCCTCGATCCCGACATCATCAGTACCTACAACAATCAAGTCTAGTGAGTCTAAAGACTCAACATGCATATATCGTAAATAAAAAGTAAATAATATAGTAAAATTTGCATTGGATAAAAATATCATGTCATGAGGCATACGTGAAAATAACTTGTCATGAGCAAGTGTAATACGTGCATAACTGAACTGAAAAATCATAGTAAAAATGTTTGCTTCTTGGAGCCTTGTACTGAAATAGCTCGTAATAATTTTCTGGTGAGATTATGGTCTACGCAAGTGGTCCCTGAACTGAAATGAACTGAGCTGACCGATACTGGGGACCATACCGGTAACTGGTGACCGGATTTATGTCTGATCAGACTACTGCCACAGTATACTGGGTGAAACAACTGAACTGACCGGTAACTGTTGACTGGACCGGTGACTGGGGACCGGATTTAATCATAACAGTAAAGTGACCACAAGCAATATCGCATAAATCTCAAAATGAATATTTTTGCACGTAATATAATTAACCAACATAACTAAATACGAATAATTTCGATCTTCTTACATTAAAATCATGTACTTGGGATATTTATAAATATCTATATGGCTTGATTGAAGAGTGAAAGAAGATATAAACATGCCTTGGTTTGTTTTGACAGAAAACAAATGAAATAACGACGTGGCGCGGCGGAGACGGAGTGCTCTTCACTTTCTCACTTTTTTAATCTTAATTCCTTTAAACCAAGCATGCACCATAATTATTATAATAGCGTAAAAATCGTAAACGTGATGCATGAACATTTAAAAATATCATGATTTGTGCTCAGGCCGCTGCCAGGACCCAAATCTCACCCCGGGTGCAAAATGACCATTTTGCCCTTGGAAACCCAAAAATTATCGTTTCAACCCTGAACCTCTAAAATTGACACGAAACTTACCAAACTCCTTAAAATGTCCCAAAACATTTTTAAAAGCATTCTTAAACGTAAATCTGAGCCCAATTCTCCGCTTATCTAATTCGTTTTAAAAACTCGATTCGGGTTTCCGGTTTTAATCCGAATAAATCCAAAATTTACCCAAATCTTCTACAACTTTTACCATATTTTAAAAAAAATTAAATAGTCCCTAAAACAATTTCATTAAGCTCCCAAACCCACGGTTGAAATTCCCATAACTTGGTAAAACTCTCGGTCCTCTCATGTTTCACCACCTCATGCACACTAATCTCCCAAAAACTCACGCCTCAAGCTACGCTCTTCGTACCAGCCACGAACAACCTACTAGGGACCAAGACCAGTCCCCAATGGATCTACCAAACCCACGCCACAGCACCCTTGCAAGCCTCTACCCGCTTAAAACCGAGAACCCACCAAGTTGCTCTCACCGCGGCTAACCCATCACCCCTAGCTCTATCGTTCCCTCCTTTGTAGCATGGCTCGGGCCATTCCAGACCCTGAGTCAGACCCACCAGGGTCTGGTCCAAGGCTGGAGAAGGCCCTCGCGCTACGGGTGTAGAGAAACGATGGACCGACCCTTACGCCAAAGGCTCTCGATCTGCACAGCACCTCTCGATCACAGCCAAACCCGATCATCTACACACTCCAGAGCCTACACCTCACACTCCTGTTCTGCACAAGACCTTGACCACTTAATACAGCAGCCCCCTTTGCAATACATGACAGGAAACGTGAGTTGAAAGCTAAAATGAGCAAAGTTTCGTGCCAAAATAATTCGAATGTGCATGCTTCAAACAGATCGAAACTTATGCAAACAAACACACATATTACAGCCTATTATTGGAGTGCATGATGAGAGAAGGAATATACAAACGTGCCTTAAATGATGCACACACACAAGGGACCCGAGATGAAGGCCGGAGGAAATTTCTTTGCAAGAAAGAGTGGAAACCGATGGGGCCTCTAGCTATCATTGATGAAAACGAGAGGGAGATGGTGGGTGTCGGCTGGTACAAAAGTTTAGGTTTAGGGTAAAATGTGTTAAGGGTTAATTAGTATTATTTAAATAGCTAACAAATGACTAATGAGCCTTAATTGATAATTAAAACTAAATAAAAGATTTTAGGTCCAACAAGCTTAAAATTAGGCCCATTAAATTCAAACGCACTCCCGAAAAATATTTCGTGTTGAAAAGATTTTGAAAATAATAGCCGAACCCTTAAAAAATTCCACGATTCGCTAAAATTTACGTACCGTTAAAAATATAAAAAATCCTGCGGGTAAAAATACCCAAATTTCTCATTCTTGAAAATTACACTTAAAAACGCTTTAAATTAATTTATAAAAATAAATCACGTAATAAAATAATTTTCTTGAAAATTCTCCGGTCTCCGATCATCGTTCGAACGTGAAATGCACCTAGACACCCTAATGCGTGAACTTTTAAAATTTCATGAATTAAATCCTATCATGCATGAATTATGCATAAAATGCATAAAAATAATTAAACACATAATTAAAACAAAAATCCTAGATTGCATGAACTTTAAATGAACTAGGAATTAAAACACAATTAATGAAATAAACATGCATTTAAAGCTTTAAAACAATTTAATAAAACAGCAAATAAATTTAATAACTTGCATGCATGTGGTTTACGTGGACTTTCAAATTTTCGGGACGTTACATTTATGGATGGACCAAATGATAAAGGATTATGGGCTTAAGAGTGAAACTTTAATTGTGTACTATGATAACTCTAGTGCCATTGATATTTCAAAAAATCTAGTACAACACTCTCGAACTAAACACATTGACATTAGACATCATTTTACTCTAGATTTAGTAGAAAAATGCTGTGTTGAACTATACTATGCATTACATTCATACTGTGACATGTGTTGAACTATGTTGCATAGTTTTCTGATGCACTTACAATTCCTTGGTATATTTTAAATCCTCACAACAACACTTGTAAACTCAGTTACAAAGGATTTGAAAAATGGTCACTTGACTCTAATCAACGTGACAAGTAACCCTAGAAAAACTGAAAATAATAATAACAAAATATTTGGTCTGTGTTAGAAGAAAAGATGGAAAAATCTACCTTAAGGAGCCCAATGAAGGCTGCAATTTCAGTGTGAGAGCTACCCCTTCTAAAAATTAGCACAAAAATAGAAGAAAATAGAAAAAGCTACCTAGAGGAGTCCAATGAAGACTGTTCCTCCAGTGTGGGAGCTACCACTTCTATGTTCAGAAAGTTGTTAAGTCACTGAGTGTAAAGAAAATTAAAATTGGTCTTCTAGAATTGAGCGTGTTGTCAGAATATGTAGCCAACATTTCATTTGTAAACATATCTCATATTTGGTTTCATTTTTCTATCTCTATCACATTTTGTTATTAGATATAATTAGGTCATGCAAAAACATAACATTGTGAATATTGATGTGTCATGAGGACATGAGCATTTCAAGAAACAAAATTCGATGAAAAACCGGTTTTTACAGAAATCAAATTCGTGTGATTTTTTATGTTTAGTGGTGTTAAAATCAATACGGGTTTTGTTTCTGGAAATAACCTTGAACAATTATTGGCCTAAATTATCTCAGTAAGTTTTGAAAAGATGTTTCGATTAAAACACTACCGTTATTGTTTTACAGCTAGAGGCGAATCAATGGACTGAAAATTTTGATTTTGTTACCTTTGTGATGATTGTGCTGCTTATCTTTTAATACACACTCCTTCACCGCCTAATTCACATTATCGGCATTTTTATTCTTTTGCAAACCCTCGAAAAAATATTTATGTGATTTCACGTTGCTCTCTATAATTTATCTCGTGTTTCACTACTCAATTTTCAATTAATACTTTATGGCAGGAAAGGGATTTAATCATCATAATATTCGAAGTGAGATGGGTCACAAAGAAGGTGTTGCTCCTACAGGCACAACATCTGTAGACACACCTACTGTAAAACCATCTCGGGAAATAGTCCATGTTGGTGAACAGCCCATACCGTTGGAAGTGATTGCACCAGGCGAGCCAGGAAATGCATTTGACGTTGAAAATCCCCCGGCTTATTTTTCTTCCGATCCACCTTGACAACCGGTCAATCGATCCAAACGATAGGCAAGATATAATCCTGATTGGACAACTTCCAAAAAATTTCACCACAAGGGAGAAGGGCCCAGCCGACCATCTCTTGCTGACCCAGAAAACTCTTCGGGGGACGACTCTAAAGATGTTGATTATGAGTAAGTAGCTAGAAAGAAGACCACTCCAACAACTTTTGCTAAGTCTCCTTCTACTTCATCTGGTAAGACCACCTCCACCTCTACTAATACAGTACCAGTGGTTGAACAAGAAGAGAAAAACTCATATGATGAAGACGAGGTGTCCTTGGCTCAAGTGTTGGCTGACTTGAACAAAGGCAAAAAGACTGCCCCTACATCCTCTGCGCACTTCTCTCTTGTCCAGCCCATGTCCGAGGAGATGGAAGAATCTACGGACACCCTATATGACAGTGAAGACTCTGGTGCACACTCTCACCAATCTGAAGAAGCTTCTGATGAGGGCTCTGCATCTGTTGATGCAAGCAGTGAAGATTCCCCTGCTCCTTCAGATGTTGTGCCAGATGTTGAGGACATTGCGGACAACACTGACCTCAATGATTATGATCTGCATAGCAGCGTCAACATCAAGTTCTATACCGAGAGAGCATTCTCTCAATGGTTCCTCTACACTAATCGGGCCTTCGTTGAGGAACGTAATATTGACATGGAAGCCTTCTCCAGAAACAATCTGATATTGTTCCTCAAATCACGAGGAATGTTTTCAACGGTGTCTGATGTTCTACCTTTTTGCCGCAAGCTTGTACTTGAATTTTATGTCAATAAATCGCCGGGCATAAGCGATGATAGGCCGGCCAACTTTGGCCGAGTATTTGTGTGCAATAAGGTCTACAACTTCACTCCTCATATCATCAATGCATATTTCAATACGCCTGAGATTGATGAAGGACCTCTACCGGACCTTAATGAGGTGATCTCCGTCCTAACTGGTCGACTGATTCACCAGTTCCCGACCCATCCTGATCGCGTCTCTGCAACCACTCTTACCTCTCTGTACTCAGTGCTTCACAAAGTGGCTATCCGAAATTGGACCCCATCGACAAACTCAACGGTAGTTACAAAGTTTCAAGCATTAACACTATACGCTATCGGGAATTGCACTCTGAACTTTGGCAGACTGTTTTTCAAGACTATTCTACAGTATGCCAATGGGGGCATGAAGTCATCCAAGTTACCATTTCCATCACTTATATATTGTATTTTGGAATCACAAGGCTTCATTCGTGACGTTGCGGAACCATCTTCAACTATCAGCAAACTGCTACGAATTGCTCCTGCCCTGCCCTATTCAAGGGAAATAGGAAGATTAACCTTCCGTTGTCTGATCCCTGTCCCAATGCCCCTATCTCTTACTTATCCTAGGGAACCACTACAACTCCACCTTACACCGCGTTTATCAAGCTCATTACAGATGAAATAGAGTCTCAAATTGATTATGGGCTTACAAAGATCATTCAAGCTAAGGCTGACATAGCATATTACGAAGATCTTATGGCCAACTACCGACTGCTTTTGGAAAGGAGAGTGATGAGGTTCAGGGACTAATCCAGCTGAAACTAATCAAGCTGGTCCTTCAGGGACAAAGGAGAGTGATGAGGTTCATACTGATGAAGAAGATTGAATTTCCTTTGCTTCTCTTGTGTTTCCATTTTAATGTTTTTGTTGCTTCCTATTAATGGTTTAGCTATGTTAGGTTCTTTATGATCATCTGGGTTGTTATCTTGTTCACTTTGTCTCACTGAAATATATAAAAAAAAAATTACAGGTGTTGTTCCAAATGTTGCCAACACTACTAACAACACTCATGATAACTTTAGTTTATTCAGGGGAAGATGATTTGATTGTGTATATTATTTATGAGATTTTGCCTTTCTAGATAATGAGATAATTATTTAAATGTTATCTTGATAAGGGATCAATATTTACCTTCCTTGTTTGATAGTTTACTTTGTGGAGATAAACTCTAGGAGAGAGGAAGTCCATAAATCTATATATATCTATATATATATATATATATATATATATATATATATATATATATATAAAAGCTGAGTTGTTACTAAATTTAGTAAGTTCCCGCCTAAAACATTCTAAAAAAAAAAATACACGAAAAATGTAGTAATATATATTAAAAGTCTAAATATATTTAATTCATTATTAAAACTGTATATTAATGTCTGCTTGAAATTTGAATCTCTCATAGGAATTACAAACTAAATTAAATTACATTTCAAATTTCAAATCCAGAAATTAAATTCTATTATGGGAATTATAAACCAAATTCAAATTGTTATTCAAAATTTAAATATGAATTCTGCAAATTTAAAACATGTTAAAAAAATTGTGCTCCGTTGAAATCATTTTATTAGTTTAAAATTAATGACACAAATATATAGATGTAAGGTTATTATAATTTAAAAATTCATCTATATTTTAGATGAACTAATTTTTAATTTGATTTTATTTTTGAAATCTAATATATTTATTTCAATGATAGTATAAAATCATTTTTCTCTTCAATATATTAACTTTAATCTTAGACCAACAATTCTCGAATTATTATGATGATTAAAAAATATTTGTATGTCAATTTAATATAAACTACAATTTTTATTATTTTTTTGTTCATGCAAAATAATATAAACAAGGAAAAATTGTTAATTGACATATTTAAAATTAAAATATATATATGAAATTTGACATACTCAACAGGCAAATTTTGTTAATTAAATTACTTCAAGGCCAAAATTGATTATGGAGTTGTATAGTAAGCTATTGTTAATAATCCATGTTAAATAAATTTATATTAAATACCAATTACTATTTTTTTTATACTTGAATAAATTTATCTTGTGAGTTATCATTATAAATGTTTCTTTTAGAATTAGTTCCATTTATTTTAATTATTTTTTGTTGTAAATATTTAAACAGAAAATATGGATTTGGGAGCCTACTCTCAACAATTCAGTTTTCATGGTTCAGTCAAGATGTTGATTCCAATATCAATATATACGTTAAGTGATATTACAAATGATATGATTTCTTTTAATTAATAAAATATTTTATCTCCAACATAGATCATTCTCTTAGATTATGGAATGATACTAGATTGATCGTGACAAGGTTCGGAAACCATGTTTTGGAAGGAAAAATTCTTACTGTAAGTAATGCATGTCATAAAGTGCTTATTCCAAGAATATCATTGACGTCTTCTAATCTAAAGAATACTTTTAAATTTCAATGAAGACAGTTCAGTATTGTTTGATTGTATCATATGTAATGATAGTCAACAAAATTCAGGGGCAATCATTGTCTTATTTAGGACATTTTTTTAAACCCTGTTTTTAGTCATGGTCAGTTGTACGTTGCTGTATCCAGAGTTACGATTAGAGTCTAAAAATTTTGATATGTGATAGTGATAGCAACTCGAAAAAATCAACGATAAATGCTGTATTTAAGGAAGTTTTTCAAAATTTGTAATTTGTTTTTTTCTAATTGTATGATCTATAATCCATTTAGTTTATTTGTATTTTAATTTAAATTATTTATTGAAATTAAAACCACATTAAAAGTTTGTATGATGTTTATCATTTTATTTTGTTACAGTTATTGTTTTCTACATAGTACATAAATTTATATGTGAATACAATATAATTGATAAATACATTATTTCATTCATTGTTTAATACAAGCGTGATATTAATTTTCAGCCGAACTATAAAAATGACTCTTTTATTGAGTGTTTCATTGTTAAGAACTATATGTATATGAAAACAATAAACATTTCACTTTGATAAAAAGTCACGTTATAGAGAAAATAAACAAATTATCATACATACTAATTTTAATAATAAATTATATAAAATAATTGTCCGTGCATCGCACAGGTGAAAAACTAGTAAGAAAAAAAAAGGACATTGCTCTCGCTCTGGCTCTCAATCAATCATACACTCACGCTCCTACTTTGTGGAAATTCAGAGAAAAACATTCTTCAAGAGACGTGCAGTTTTTGAAGAGTGCAGACACAGCGTGTTACTTTGAATGTTGGAGACATCTATAGACAACATCCGTGACGAAGTTGGCTGAAGATCGTTTTTGTTTCTCCTGTTTTGGCATCACGTTTTTGTTGATTTCTTGAATAAGTTTATTTTGAAATTTGATTTTAGAAAGCGTTTATTTTCTCAACGTGTTGAGGAAATTGATTTTAGTAATAATTACTAGTGGTTGGCTTTTGTAAACGATTTGGTTTTCTAGTGATTTATTTTTGCCCTGAGGCACAGAATTTAATCTTGTTCATCTATTTATTTAAAGTCGATTTGTGCTGCAAAATTTAATATTTCGCTGCATGTTGTCTCAAAAATGTTGTAACATTTGGCACAACACTTAATTCCGATAAAACATAAATTCACATTTTATAGTACTGTTATCATATTAACTTTCATCAGTCAAGAAATACACCTTACAATCTTTTTGTTCTTTAATCAACATTCTACATCAAAAAATTAATTCATTGATTAATCGTAAAAATGGGATGCACAAAAGCGAGATAAGCACAAAAAAATAAAAAAAAATGAAATTCAAAGCAACAGTATTTTTTGTGTTTATTAGATGGTTTTATAGAAGTTCTGGTTTTCGTTTTTTCTCTTGAATTAGATGTTAAATGCATGCATGATATTTCTTTTTAAATATCTAGTCTATTTTTCACACCATGGTCCTTTTTTCGCATTATATTATTTTGACTATTCCTACTTATTCTTTTGTCTTTTCTCTGTGTACAACCATGTGGTCTGTGATACGCGAGTACATATTTTTCTTGTCTCGTGTCTCGAAATTGAATTCTCTCCGTCACCATTAATCAATTTATCTAATTTTTGAATCTTCAATATAGTCTTTCCTAATCATTTACATGTTTAAATAAGGAAAACGATAGAATTAAGTTCAAAGAAACTCGACGAATGTAAAGAAATTTCAAAACATAAATCAACAAAATTTTATTTCTGTAAAGGCCCGTATTTCGTATTTGTAAATTTGCGGAATTATTTAAAAAAATTCTCTTTAAATAAATAACATGCATCATTCATAAAATAAACTGATAAAAAGATTTAATATTAAAGTAACAGCGGAAGAAATTTTTGTTTTCAAAACAACAACCTAAAATAATTCAACATGATGAAAATGAGTTTTGAGCATAAAAAGATAAATAAACTGAAGCATGAGGTCCTCGGGTTCCTCTACTGCTGACTCAAGCTAACTCACTGGTCCCCGCCCTCGGTCCCGACCTCATCAGTACCAACAACAATCAATTCTAGTGAGTCTAAAAACTCAGCATGCATATATCGCAAATAACAAGTAAATATATCATAAATTTTCGCGTAACATAAAAATATCATATCGTAAAGCGTAAGGCGAAAATCGTATCATGGATAATTATAAATACGTGCATATCTGAAAATCATACGTAAAAGCTTTGCTCGATAGAGCTCTGTCATAACATATCATATCGTAATTTTTTTGTAGAGATAATGTTTCTACGCAAGTGGCCCATAACATAACATGCACGTCTGATCAGACTAAATCACAGTATACTGGGCGGTACAGATCATCACAGTCCTTGGACTGGATATCCGTACCCATACATAATCATAAAACGAGCGTAAGTCACAGGGTGAAGCAATCCCATAAGCGTAAGGTGGCCACAAGACATATCACATATATCTCAAAAATAAACATTTTATATTTTATGCACATAATATAATTATAACCCTGTTTTACCGAATGAGTTGGATCGTTCCCAAGCTCGATGCGACCTAATTCTAACTTGAGAAACATGCAAATAAACTTAACTTGACCAACACTTCATAATCGAACTAGAAACGAGACAATTACGCCCAACAAAATTAGTATTCAACCATGGCTTCGTACCAAACCGAACCAACATTGAACCATCGTTTAGCCATGATTAAAATACTCCTAAAATACTGGAAAACATATCCATAGGGCTGTAATACACGAAAATAGAGAATGAAGGCCAAAATTGTAAAACGCTCTTTCGAGAGTTACTTTGGCACATTGCACCGTAAATTCTCGTACCATCTCTAAACTTAACCAAATCACAAACGGCCAAAAACATGACCTCCCTAACTCATTGAGGTACTGTCCAGTCCAAGGCCATATGCTGAAAGCCAACCAAGAACTCGCACGATACCTCTGAACCGCAGCAAAGATGCTGTCCAAAGCCGTGACAGCAGCCGTGCTTTCCTTTGCGTGGTTTGCGAAACCAAGGCCATTGGGGCTTGAACCACCGACGAGAGTCTCTTCCCAACATCCTAAGGTATGGCTTGAACCGTGGCTAAGGGCACTTGGACAAACACAACTCAAGCAAACACCTAGGACAACCGAAGCTTGAAACCAAGAACACCAAAACAAATTCTATGATGTGCAATTGTTTGAATCACCTTGCTGTCTTGTATCGTTCCGTTGCCATATGATCGAACAATGCTTGTTCTAGACTTTATGAAGTGTTGTATGAACCAAGGCTAAGGGCTAAAAGTCAACCGAGATCCATCCAAACACCTAGAAATCGAAACTCATCATCCAAACCGAAAAAATGAACCGAGGACTTGTGGGTGTTTTGTTTTAAAATTCGATGGGACTATGAACAAAGCCTTGAAAGGCCATCTTGGTCATGTCCTAGACAT